>NW_028327282.1:300000-441009 GCF_031878675.1 Megascapheus bottae
AAATAAGTTTTTTTCTAATACTTTCCAAACTTTGGACTCAAAAATGCAACCTACTTACCAACTTATGTCAGTTATCCTTATGCTATAGATTTTGTTCATTAATACAATATTCTTACACTCCTACGTTAATCCTCTTGCACCTCCCCTGAACTTTGTCATTCTTTTTTTCTATCTCTGGACCTCTGCTCGTCTTTCAACCCTTATACTGAACGGATCTACACTTGATGGCTGTTGAGCAATATTGTATATGCAGGTGGTTAATTATTCTCTAGGCTCAGAGGGACTTAAAGACAATAGAGATTGGATTGAGAGGCTTATTGTTTTGGGTATAAATCGCTTATCAGTGGTTGTATTAGGCTAGTCTGTATGTGTACAAAAAGAAAGAGTGATAATACCAATCAAAACTTGTGAACATCTAGAGTCTGCCAGCTACAGAGGTCTAGGTTGGTTATATATGAAAACTATAATCGTATTTAGTAGTAATCTTGCTCCCATTTTCAAATGGACAGAACAAGAAACTCAAGAAAAATGTCAAATCAAGAAACAACATCCCCCACCCAATGGAAACAGACAATGGAACAGTCACTGGCAAACCTAGAGGAGAGTCTTCCAAGTGCTACACAAATGCAATTGATAAACATCATTAATGAAAAATGTGAAAATATAAAGAAAGAGATAATGGAGGAAGCCATACCTGAACAAGAGGAAAGCAAAAACAAGGTGATAAGTGAAAAAGAAGAAGCCATAAAGGAGGCCATAATAAAGGTTTTTCAAAGAAAGATGGATGAATTCATAGAATCCACAAATAAAAACGTGACCAAACTCCAGCAAATGTCCAAAGAAAATAAAGCTACTGAGCTAACCACTCAAAAGGAAATCAAGGAGATAAAGAAATCCATACATGATCTAAAACAAGACATGCAAGGCATCAAAAGTGAGCAATTAGAAGCAAGGGAGGTGAAAAATAAAGTAGATAGCTTTGATAGCAGGTTAGACAATGCAGAGGAGAGAATTTCCGGGGCTGAAGATAATTTAGGCATTATGGAGAAAGAACAGAAAATGAGTCAATCCAAATCTAGGAAATATGAGAGAGCGCTTCATGAGGTCCAAGATACAATTAGGAAGCCTAATTTAAGGCTAGTTGGTATTGAGGAGGGCGTGGAGAAAGAGGTCAATGGTATTGGAAATATACTTCAGGGAATCATCTCCGAGAATTTCCCAAATATCCAGAAGGGCAGGCCCATCCAGATACGAGAAGCTTTTAGAACCCCAAACAGAACTGACCAGAAAAGAACATCCCACCGCCACATTGTGATCCGAACTGGATCAATAGAAACGAAAGAAAAGATCGTAAAGCCAGCCAGGGAAAAGGGATCAGTAACCTATAAAGGCAAACCAATCAGAATAACCCCAGATTTCTTAGCAGAGACCATGCAAGCACGAAGTGACGGGAAGCATATATGTCATGTCCTTAAATCAAATAACTACCAACCAACAATACTGTAGCCAGCTAAGCTCTCATTCAAACTGAGGGAAAAATAAAACATTCCATTCCAGGGAAAAGCTGCAACAATATGTCGAAACAAAACCAACACTACCGAGAATTCTCAACGATGCTCTATACATACAAAACCAAAATAAATGCATTATAGGGAAAGAAATGGCACCTAAACAGCATACCATCTAAGGACCACAAGAACTGTCAAGACACAGGTCCTACTAAAAGCTTTTAAAAATGGTAGGAACTAATAAATATCTCTCAATCCTAACTCTCAATATCAATGGACTTAACTCTCCAAATAAACGGCATAGGCTGTCTAGTTGGATCAAAAAGCAAGAGCCATCGTTCTGCTGTCTTCAAGAGACACATCTTACCCCAAAACAATCATCTTTTGAAAGTGAGAGGTTGGAATAAACTCTATCAAGCTAACTGCCCCCATAAACAGGCTGGAGTTGCCATCCTCATATCAGATACAATAGACTTCAAACTAAAATTAGTAAGAAAAGACAAAGAAGGTTACTAGATACTACTAAAGGGATCTTTCCTCCAGGAAGACATAACGATCCTAAATATTTACACACCCAATCCCGGAGCTCCAAACTTCATCAAGCAAACTTTACTTACACTGAAACCATACGTAGATCGAAATACAGTGATTGTTGGTGAGTTTAACACACCACTCTCACCTATGGACAGATCAACAAGGCAAAAACTCAAAAGAGAAACCTTAGAACTGAACAACTATATAGACCGACTAGATGTAACAGACATCTGCAGAATATTCCACCCAGTAACACCACAATATACGTTTTTCTCAGCAGCACATGGAACATTTTCCAAAATAGACCACATCTTAGGACATAAAGCAAACCTGGACAGATTCAGAAACACTGAAATTATTCCATGCACACTCTCAGACCATAAAGGCATCAAATTGGAGCTGAACACACATCTCCACAAAAGAAAACCCTGTAAATCATGGAGACTGAACCACACATTGTTGAATCAAAAACAATGGGTAATCGAAGAGATCAGAACAGATATCCAACTGTTTATGAAATTTAACAATAAGGAGCACACAAATATCAACTCCTTAGGGACACAACAAAGGCAGTAATCAGTGGAAAATTTATAGCGCTGAGTGCCTACAACAGCAACTTGGAAAAATGGCAAACCAACTAGTTAATGTCTCACCTTAACCTCCTGGAAAAAGAGCAACAAACCAACCCTAAACCCATTAGGAGAAAGCAAATTATTAAAATCAAAGCAGAATTAAACGATTTGGAATAAAAAAACTATAGAAAGAATCAACAAAACAAGGAGTTGGTTCTGTGAAAGAATTAACAAAATTGACAAGCCATTAGCAAATCCTACCTAGAAAAGAAGAGAGCATATCGAAATAAACAAAATCGCAGATGAAAATGGTAATATCACGACAGAAATTACCAAGATCCAGAATATCATGAGGGAATACTTCTCAAACCTTACGCCAACAAATTTGAGAATCTAGAAGAAATGGATGAATTCCTAGACAATATTAACATACCCACACTGAACCAAGAAGAGCTAACCCAACTCAACAGGCCTATTTCAAGCTCTGAAATAGAAATGGAAATTAGACAACTTCCACTTAAAAAGAGCCCAGGGCCAGATGGATTCACAGCTGAATTCTATAAGGTCTTCAAAGCAGAGCTCACACCAATACTCCTCAAAATCTTCAACGAAATTAAAAATGAAGGTTCTTTACCAAAGTCATTCTGTGAAGCCAGCATATCCCTCCTCCCCAAACCAGACAGAGATTCATCAAAGAAAGAGATCTATAGACCCATTTCTTTGATGAACATCGATGCAAAACTTCTCAACAAAATACTGGCCAACCTTCTACAACAAATCATCAAAAAAATTATACACTATGATCAAACTCGATTCATCACAGGGAGGCAAAGCTTGTTCAACATACACAAATCAATTAATATAATTCAACACATCAACAGGAGCAGGGATAAAATCACATGATTGTCTCAATAGATGCGGAAAAGGCATTTGACAAGATCGAAAACCCCTTTATGTAAAAAGATGTGGAGAAACTAGGAATCCATGGAACATTTCTCAATGTAATAAAGGCTGTGTATGAGAAAGCCACTGCTAGTATTATACTTAATGGTGAAAATCAAAAGCCATTCCCTCTAAAATCAGGAACGAGACAAGGATGCCCACTCTCTCCACTCCTTTTTAACATAGTACTAGCATTCCTAGGCAGTGCAATAAGGCAAGAAGCAAGCATAAAGGGGATCCAAGTAGGGAAAGAGGAAATAAAACTATCCCTCTTTGCCGATGACATGATTCTGTATTTAAAGAATCCTATAGACTCTACTCCCAAGCTCCTTGAGCTGATTCAAAGCTTTGGAAGGGTAACAGGCCATAAAATGAACGCTCACAAAAAATTACCTTACTTTACGCCAACACTGAGAGGAACGAGGCAATAATCAGGAAAGAAATTCCTTTCACAGTAGCCTCAAAGAAAATAAAGTACCTAGCAATTAGCTTAACTAAGAATGTAAAGGACCGTTTACATGAAAACTTTAAAACCATAAAAAAGGAAATTAAAGCAGAACTAAGGAAATGGGAAAAACTCCCATGCTCCTGGATTGGAAGAATCAACGTTGTGAAAATGACAATCTTGCCAAGGGCTATCTACAAATTCAATGTAATACCCATCAACATCCCAATGTCATTCTTTAAAGAAATAGAAGAGGCAATTCAAAATTTCATATGGAATAGTAAAAGACCCCGTATAGCAAAA
Organism: Megascapheus bottae; assembly: GCF_031878675.1. NCBI lineage: Eukaryota > Metazoa > Chordata > Mammalia > Rodentia > Geomyidae > Megascapheus > Megascapheus bottae. Next base: position 304,305 of record NW_028327282.1, read on the forward strand.
ATACTTCTTAGCAGAAAGAACAGCGCTGGAGGAATTTCAATTCCAACCTTAAGACTCTCTTACAGAGCTATAATTCTCAAAACATCTTGGTACTTGCACAAGAACAGGCCTGAAGTCCATTGGAGTAGAAATGCGGACCCAGATATTAAACCACAGACCTATGGCCACCTAATCTTTGACCAGGGAGCCAAAAAAATAGAATGGAAGAAAGATAGCCTCTTCAACAAGTTGTGCTGGCAGAACTGGTTAAACACCTGCAGAAAACTAAAGTTGGATCCTTCTTTGTCACCTTGCACTAGAATTAACTCCAAATGGATCAAAGACCTGGAGGTAAAAGCTGACACACTGAAAAGTTTACAGGAAGGAATAGGAGATACACTAGGCCTCCTTGGCACAGGTCGAAACTTTCTTAATAAGGACCAAGAATCACAACAAATCAGAGAAAGGCTGGATAAGTGGGACTGCATTAAACTGCAGAGCTTTTGTATGGCAACGGATATAGCTAGTAAACTAATCAGGAAGCCTACAGAGTGGGAGAAGATCTTCACCAACCAAACAACGGAACAAGGCCTCATATCTAAAATATATCAACAACTCAAAAAATTGAATCACTCCAAAACTAACCTCCAAAGTAACACCCATCCCATTAAAAATGGGCCAAAGACTTAAGAGAGTCTTCTCTGAAGAAGAAACAAAAATGGCCTATAGACACATGAAGAAATGCACAACATCTCTGGTCATAAAAGAAATGCAAATCAAAACAAGTCTAAGATTCCACCTAACTCCAGTTAGAATGGCCATGATCAGGAAAACGAATGATAACAGATGCTGGAGGGGATGTGGCCAGGAGGGATCACTACTACACTGTTGGTGGGAGTGCAAACTCGTTCAACCACTATGGAAAGCAGTGTGGCAGTGCCTCAAAAGGCTAAACATAGAACTCCCCTATGACCCAGCAATTCCACTACTTGGCATTTACCCAACAATCCAGAAACAAGGGCATACTAAACCCACTAGCACAACAATGTTCATGGCAGCACTATTCACCATAGCAAAGATATGGAACCAACCCAGATGTCCCTCAGTTGATGAGTGGATCAACAAGTTGTGGTATTTGTACACAATGGAATTCTATGCTGCTGTCAGAAAGAATGACATCGCCCCATTTGTTAGGAAATGGAAAGACTTAGAACAAATCATATTAAGTGAAGTAAGCCAGACTCAAAGGAACTTAGGCTCAGTGGTTTCCCTCATTCGTCATAATCAGTAGAAACCTTGGGCTCTACTAGCAGAGATTGTCAATAGAGCAAAAGGCCATATATAAGGCCATATAATGTGAAGCTAATTGAAAGGACCTCCAGGATATTGACACAAAAGCCATATAATGAATGATTGTTGTCCTTAATGTACTATGTTGTCTCTCATCTCCTTTGCTGTCCCTTGGTTATCCCATATTGGTATAGTATCTCACTTTATCTTATGTATTGAATTTATTTGTATTTGGATATTTGAAATTTGATAGGGAAGGGGGGAATACCAAGACGGGTGGGGGCAGTGGAGTTGGAGGGAAATGGGTACCAACACATGTGAAAGGGTATCAATGTATGGGAATTCATGCACCTTCTATCTGGCAAATATCATCTAACCCTGTTACTAATTATAATAAAAAAATGGAAAAAAAAGAAAGTTGTAGTGTGTGGGGAGGATGATGGGGTCAAATACATTTCTTCTTAGAAATTTATCTCATCTGGTTGCCCTGGATTTTCCTGGCCTTCTTCTTAGAGAAAGTTCTGTTATACTGGATTTGTGGCTTGGCAATGATCTAGCATGTACATCTTCGAGTAAGACATCCACAACTTCCATGCCTGAGACTCGAGTTTCCTGACCTTTGGCAACAGCACAGCAACATCTTTCTTCCTCCTGAGCCACAGGCCAAGTGAGCTGGCTTGAGTTGGTTGTTAGTTACAGTGGCTTGATTACCAGGGTTCCATATTCTGTTCCATTGTGAGGGAGGCAGGGTCACCTTTCAGGGCCCAATGACCAAAGATCCTTGCTCACAGAAGACCTCACCAAAGACATACTGGAGGCTGAATCTCTCCTCCAATCTCACAATATACATGTGGATGTAGTATACAGCACACCTTATTTGTCCAATCCCAATGTCTTCCACTAGGCCCAACAACCAGTCTGGTCTCAGGCTCAAGGGGCATTTGTAAAGTAAGATCCAAACTTAAGGGTCAATATTGCCCTCATCCTTTACAAAACATTTGCTTCACAGTGCCTTCTCTGCCTGCATTTTGCCCCTTGTCGATTTTTTTTTGTTTTTGCTAGTCTTGGGACTTGACCTCAGAGTGTGAACATTGTTCTTGGGCTTTTTTAGGCTTTAGCTGTCCCACCGAGCCACAGCACCACTTGCAGCGTTTTCTATGTATGTAGGAATGAGGAATCAAACCTGATTCTTTTTGCGTGGTAGCCAAGGACTCTACCACTAGGTCAAACACACAGGGCATCTTGCACATATTTTTGACGTCAATCTACCAGGATATTATTAGGTTTCTGTATCCTAATCACTTTTTTCCTGATGATTAGCTTTGCTGTCATGTGTAAAAAATGCAAGAGGGAAAAACACAGAAGAATTAGTGAAATTAAAAAAAAAAGCATTAGACACAGTTAAGTGTTCATTCTTTGGAGGAGAAAAGATATTTTGATATGATGATGATGATGATGACGACTTTATAATTACTATGTCAGGGTTGAGAGTTTGGCATAGTGGTAGAGTGCTTGCCTAGCATCCAGGAAGATCTGGGTTTGATTGCTCAGTATCACATAGATAGAAAATCTAGATGTGGCACTGTGGCTCAAGTGACAGAGGGCTAGACTTGAGAAAACCTGAGGACAGTGCTCAGGTCCTGAATTCAAGCCCCAAGACTGGCAGAAAAATAAAAGAAAATAAAAATGCTTTTTACGAGCTAATTCCCTCACAGCATTTGCTTCTGAAATCTTCGCTTCTGCATCTTGTGAAATACCCATTTCCCTCAAAGTAGACAAGAAAAACAGATCCATCCCATGGTCCACTGTGAGGCCACTGGTTGGGTTAAGAGCTAGTCGTGCAGCAACACATAAGTTTTATTCTAATACGTTCCAAACTTTGTACTCAAATATGCTACCTACTTACCAACTTAGGTCAGTTATCCTTATGCTATACCTTTTCTTCATTACTACAATATTCTATCACTCCTACGTTAATCCTCTTGTACCTCCCCTGACCTCTCTCATTTTTTTCTATCTCTGGACCTCTGCTCGTCTTTCAACCCTTCTACTGCACGGATCTACACTTGATGGCTGTTGAGTAATATTGTATATGCAGGTGGTTAATTATTCTCTAGGCTCAGAGGGACTTAAAGACAATAGAGATTGGATTGAGAGGCTTATTGTTTTGGGTATAAATCGCTTATCAGTGGTTGTATTAGGCTGGTCTGTATGTGTACAAAAAGAAAGAGTGATAATACCAATCAAAACTTGTGAACGTCTAGAGTCTGCCAGCTATAGAGGTCTAGGTTGGTTATATCTGAAAAGTATAATCGTATTTAGTAGTAATCTTGCTCCCATTTTCAAATGGACAGAACAAGAAACTCAAGAAAAATGTCAAATCAAGAAACAACATCCCCCACCCAATGGAAACAGACAATGGAACAGTCACTGGCAAACCTAGAGGAGAGTCTTCCAATTGCTACACAAATGCAATTGATAAACATCATTAATGAAAAATGTGAAAATATAAAGAAAGAGATAATGGAGGAAGCTATACCTGAACAAGAGGAAAGCAAAAACAAGGTGATAAGTGAAAAAGAAGAAGCCATAAAGGAGGCCATAATAAAGGTTTTTCAAAGAAAGATGGATGAATTCAAAGAATCCACAAATAAAAACGTGACCAAACTCCAGCAAATGTCCAAAGAAAATAAAGCTACTGAGCTAACCACTCAAAAGGAAATCAAGGAGATAAAGAAATCCATACATGATCTAAAACAAGGGATGCAAGGCATCAAAAGTGAGCAATTAGAAGCAAGGGAGATGAAAAATAAAGTAGATAGCTTTGATAGCAGGTTAGACATTGCAGAGGAGAGAATTTCCATGGCTGAAGATAATTTAGGTATTATAAAGAACAGAAAATGAGTCAATTCAAATCTAGGAAATATGAGAGAGCGCTTCAGGAGGTCCAAGATACAATTAGGAAGCCTAATTTAAGGCTAGTTGGTATTGAGGAGGGCGTGGAGAAAGAGGTCAATGGTATTGGAAATATACTTCAGGGAATCATCTCCGAGAATTTCCCAAATATCCAGAAGGGCAGGCCCATCCAGATACGAGAAGCTTTTAGAACCCCAAACAGAACTGACCAGAAAAGAACATCCCACCGCCACATTGTGATCCGAACTGGATCAATAGAAACGAAAGAAAAGATCGTAAAGCCAGCCAGGGAAAAGGGATCAGTAACCTATAAAGGCAAACCAATCAGAATAACCCCAGATTTCTTAGCAGAGACCATGCAAGCACGAAGTGACGGGAAGCATATATGTCATGTCCTTAAATCAAATAACTACCAACCAACAATACTGTAGCCAGCTAAGCTCTCATTCAAACTGAGGGAAAAATAAAACATTCCATTCCAGGGAAAAGCTGCAACAATATGTCGAAACAAAACCAACACTACCGAGAATTCTCAACGATGCTCTATACATACAAAACCAAAATAAATGCATTATAGGGAAAGAAATGGCACCTAAACAGCATACCATCTAAGGACCACAAGAACTGTCAAGACACAGGTCCTACTAAAAGCTTTTAAAAATGGTAGGAACTAATAAATATCTCTCAATCCTAACTCTCAATATCAATGGACTTAACTCTCCAAATAAACGGCATAGGCTGTCTAGTTGGATCAAAAAGCAAGAGCCATCGTTCTGCTGTCTTCAAGAGACACATCTTACCCCAAAACAATCATCTTTTGAAAGTGAGAGGTTGGAATAAACTCTATCAAGCTAACTGCCCCCATAAACAGGCTGGAGTTGCCATCCTCATATCAGATACAATAGACTTCAAACTAAAATTAGTAAGAAAAGACAAAGAAGGTTACTAGATACTACTAAAGGGATCTTTCCTCCAGGAAGACATAACGATCCTAAATATTTACACACCCAATCCCGGAGCTCCAAACTTCATCAAGCAAACTTTACTTACACTGAAACCATACATAGATCGAAATACAGTGATTGTTGGTGAGTTTAACACACCACTCTCACCTATGGACAGATCAACAAGGCAAAAACTCAAAAGAGAAACCTTAGAACTGAACAACTATATAGACCGACTAGATGTAACAGACATCTGCAGAATATTCCACCCAGTAACACCACAATATACGTTTTTCTCAGCAGCACATGGAACATTTTCCAAAATAGACCACATCTTAGGACATAAAGCAAACCTGGACAGATTCAGAAACACTGAAATTATTCCATGCACACTCTCAGACCATAAAGGCATCAAATTGGAGCTGAACACACATCTCCACAAAAGAAAACCCTGTAAATCATGGAGACTGAACCACACATTGTTGAATCAAAAACAATGGGTAATCGAAGAGATCAGAACAGATATCCAACTGTTTATGAAATTTAACAATAAGGAGCACACAAATATCAACTCCTTAGGGACACAACAAAGGCAGTAATCAGTGGAAAATTTATAGCGCTGAGTGCCTACAACAGCAACTTGGAAAAATGGCAAACCAACTAGTTAATGTCTCACCTTAACCTCCTGGAAAAAGAGCAACAAACCAACCCTAAACCCATTAGGAGAAAGCAAATTATTAAAATCAAAGCAGAATTAAACGATTTGGAATAAAAAAACTATAGAAAGAATCAACAAAACAAGGAGTTGGTTCTGTGAAAGAATTAACAAAATTGACAAGCCATTAGCAAATCCTACCTAGAAAAGAAGAGAGCATATCGAAATAAACAAAATCGCAGATGAAAATGGTAATATCACGACAGAAATTACCAAGATCCAGAATATCATGAGGGAATACTTCTCAAACCTTACGCCAACAAATTTGAGAATCTAGAAGAAATGGATGAATTCCTAGACAATATTAACATACCCACACTGAACCAAGAAGAGCTAACCCAACTCAACAGGCCTATTTCAAGCTCTGAAATAGAAATGGAAATTAGACAACTTCCACTTAAAAAGAGCCCAGGGCCAGATGGATTCACAGCTGAATTCTATAAGGTCTTCAAAGCAGAGCTCACACCAATACTCCTCAAAATCTTCAACGAAATTAAAAATGAAGGTTCTTTACCAAAGTCATTCTGTGAAGCCAGCATATCCCTCCTCCCCAAACCAGACAGAGATTCATCAAAGAAAGAGATCTATAGACCCATTTCTTTGATGAACATCGATGCAAAACTTCTCAACAAAATACTGGCCAACCTTCTACAACAAATCATCAAAAAAATTATACACTATGATCAAACTCGATTCATCACAGGGAGGCAAAGCTTGTTCAACATACACAAATCAATTAATATAATTCAACACATCAACAGGAGCAGGGATAAAATCACATGATTGTCTCAATAGATGCGGAAAAGGCATTTGACAAGATCGAAAACCCCTTTATGTAAAAAGATGTGGAGAAACTAGGAATCCATGGAACATTTCTCAATGTAATAAAGGCTGTGTATGAGAAAGCCACTGCTAGTATTATACTTAATGGTGAAAATCAAAAGCCATTCCCTCTAAAATCAGGAACGAGACAAGGATGCCCACTCTCTCCACTCCTTTTTAACATAGTACTAGAATTCCTAGGCAGTGCAATAAGGCAAGAAGCAAGCATAAAGGGGATCCAAGTAGGGAAAGAGGAAATAAAACTATCCCTCTTTGCCGATGACATGATTCTGTATTTAAAGAATCCGATAGACTCTACTCCCAAGCTCCTTGAGCTGATTCAAAGCTTTGGAAGGGTAACAGGCCATAAAATGAACGCTCACAAAAAATTACCTTACTTTACGCCAACACTGAGAGGAACGAGGCAATAATCAGGAAAGAAATTCCTTTCACAGTAGCCTCAAAGAAAATAAAGTACCTAGCAATTAGCTTAACTAAGAATGTAAAGACCGTTTACATGAAAACTTTAAAACCATAAAAAAGGAAATTAAAGCAGAACTAAGGAAATGGGAAAAACTCCCATGCTCCTGGATTGGAAGAATCAACGTTGTGAAAATGACAATCTTGCCAAGGGCTATCTACAAATTCAATGTAATACCCATCAACATCCCAATGTCATTCTTTAAAGAAATAGAAGAGGCAATTCAAAATTTCATATGGAATAGTAAAAGACCCCGTATAGCAAAAATACTTCTTAGCAGAAAGAACAGCGCTGGAGGAATTTCAATTCCAACCTTAAGACTCTCTTACAGAGCTATAATTCTCAAAACAGCTTGGTACTTGCACAAGAACAGGCCTGAAGTCCATTGGAGTAGAAATGCGGACCCAGATATTAAACCACAGACCTATGGCCACCTAATCTTTGACCAGGGAGCCAAAAAAATAGAATGGAAGAAAGATAGCCTCTTCAACAAGTTGTGCTGGCAGAACTGGTTAAACACCTGCAGAAAACTAAAGTTGGATCCTTCTTTGTCACCTTGCACTAGAATTAACTCCAAATGGATCAAAGACCTGGAGGTAAAAGCTGACACACTGAAAAGTTTACAGGAAGGAATAGGAGATACACTAGGCCTCCTTGGCACAGGTCGAAACTTTCTTAATAAGGACCAAGAATCACAACAAATCAGAGAAAGGCTGGATAAGTGGGACTGCATTAAACTGCAGAGCTTTTGTATGGCAACGGATATAGCTAGTAAACTAATCAGGAAGCCTACAGAGTGGGAGAAGATCTTCACCAACCAAACAACGGAACAAGGCCTCATATCTAAAATATATCAACAACTCAAAAAATTGAATCACTCCAAAACTAACCTCCAAAGTAACACCCATCCCATTAAAAATGGGCCAAAGACTTAAGAGAGTCTTCTCTGAAGAAGAAACAAAAATGGCCTATAGACACATGAAGAAATGCACAACATCTCTGGTCATAAAAGAAATGCAAATCAAAACAACTCTAAGATTCCACCTCACTCCAGTTAGAATGGCCGGGATCAGGAAAATGAATGACAACAGATGCTGGAGGCGATGTGGCCAGGAGGGATCAGTACTACACTGTTGATGGGAGTGCAAACTCGTTCAACCACTATGGAAAGCAGTGTGACAGTGCCTCAAAAGGCAAAAAATAGAACTCCCCTATGACCCAGCAATTCCAGTACTTGGCATTTACCCAACAATCCAGAAACAAGGGCATACTAAACCCACTAGCACAACAATGTTCATTGCAGTACTATTCTCCATAGCAAAGATATGGAACCAACCCAGATGTCCCTCAGTTGGTGAGTGGATCAACAAGTTGTGGTGTTTGTACACAAGGGAATTCTATGCTGCTGTCAGAAAAAATGACATCGCCCCATTTGTTAGGAAATGGAAAGACTTAGAACAAATCATATTAAGTGAAGTACGCCAGACTCAAAGGAATTTAGGCTCAGTGGTTTCCCTCATTCATCATAATCAGTAGAAACCTTGGGCTCTACTAGCAGAGATTTGCAATAGAGCAAAAGGCCATATATAAGGCCATATAATGTGAAGCTAATTGAAAGGACCTTCAGGATATTGCCACAAAAGCCACATAATGAATGATTGTTGTCCTTAATGTACTATGTTGTCTCTCATCTCCTTTGCTGTCCCTTGGTTATCCCATATTGGTATAGTATCTCACTTTGTTATCTCATATATTGAATTTATTTGTATTTGGATATTTGAAATTTGATAGGGAAGGGGGGAAAACCAAGACGGGTGGGGGCAGTGGAGTTGGAGGGAAATGGGTACCAACACATGTGAAAGGGTATCAATGTATGGGAATTCATGCACCTTCTGTCTGGCAAATATCATCTAACCCTTTTACTAATTACAATAAAAAAATGAAAAAAAAGAAAATTGTAGTGTCGGGGGAGGATGATGGGGTGAAATACATTTCTTCTTAGAAATATACCTCATCTGGTTGCCCTGGATTTTCCTGGCCTTCTTCTTAGAGAAAGTTCTGTTATACTGGCTTTGTGGCTTGGCAATGATCTAGCATGTACATCTTCGAGTAAGACATCCACAACTTCCATGCCTGAGACTCGAGTTTCCTGACCTTTGGCAACAGCACAGCAACATCTTTCTTCCTCCTCAGCCACAGGCCAAGTGAGCTGGCTTGATCTGGTTGTTAGTTACAGTGGCTTGGTTACCAGGGTTCCATATTCTGTTCCATTGTGAGGGAGGCAGGGTCACCTTTCAGGGCCCAATGACCAAAGATCCTTGCTCACAAAAGACCTCACCAAAGACATACTGGAGGCTGATTCTCTCCTCCAATCTCACAATATACATGTGGATGTAGTATACAGCACACCTTATTTGTCCAATCCCAATGTCTTCCAATAGGCCCAACTACCAGTCTGGTCTCAGGCTCAAGGAGCCTTTCTTAGGTAAGATCCAAACTTAAGGGTCAATATTGCCCTCATCCTTTACAAAATATTTGCTTCACAGTGCCTTCTCTGACTGCATTTTGCCCCTTGTCGAATTTTTTTTTGCTAGTCTTGGGACTTGACCTAAGAGTGTGAACATTGTTCTTGGGTTTTCTTTAGGCTTTAGCTGTCCCACCGAGCCACAGCACAACTTGCAGCGTTTTCTATGTATGTGGTAATGAGGTATCAAACCTGAGTCTTTTTGCTTGGTAGCCAAGTACTCTCCCACTAGGTCAAACACACAGGGCATCTTGCACATATTTTTGACGTCAATCTACTAGGATATTATTAGGTTTCTGTATCCTAATCACTTTTTTCCTGATGATTAGCTTTGCTGTCAAGTGTAAAAAATGCACGAGGGAAAAACACAGAAGAATTAGTGAAATTAAAAAAAAAGCATTAGACACAGTTAAGTGTTCATTCTTTGTAGGAGAAAAGATATTTTGATATGATGATGATGATGATGACGACTTTATAATTACTATGTCAGGGTTGAGAGTTTGGCATGGTGGTAGAGTGCTTGCATAGCATCCATGAAGATTTGGGTTTGATTGCTCAGTATCACATAGATAGAAAATCTAGATGTGGCACTGTGGCTCAAGTGGCAGAGGGCTAGACTTGAGAAAACCCGAGGACAGTGCTCAGGCCCTGAATTCAAGCCCCAAGACTGGCAGAAAAATAAAAGAAAATAAAAATGCTTTTTATGAGCTAATTCACTCACAGCATTTGCTTCTGAAATCTTCACTTCTGCATCTTGTGAAATAGCCCTTTCCCTCAACGTAGACAAGAAAAACAGATCCATCCCATGGTCCACTGTGAGGCCATTGGTTGGGCTAAGAGCTAGTCGTGCAGCAACACATAAGTTTTATTCTAATACGTTCCAAACTTTGTACTCAAATATGCTACCTACTTACCAACTTAGGTCAGTTATCCTTATGCTATACCTTTTCTTCATTACTACAATATTCTTATACTCCTACGTTAAACCTTTTGTACCTCTCCTGACCTCTCTCATTCTTTTTTTCGATCTCTGGACCTCTGCTCGTCTTTCAACCCTTATACTGCACGTATCTACACTTGATGGCTGTTGAGCAATATTGTATATGTAGGTGGTTAATTATTCTCTAGGCTCAGAGGGACTTAAAGGCAATAGAGATTGGATTGAGAGGCTTATTGTTTTGGGTATAAATCTCTTATCAGTGGTTGTATTAGACTGGTCTGTATGTGCACAAAAAGAAAGAGTGATAATACCAATCAAAACTTGTGAACATCTAGAGTCTGCCAGCTACAGAGGTCTAGGTTGGTTATATCTGAAAAACTATAATCGTATTTAGTAGTAATCTTGCTCCCATTTTCAAATGGACAGAACAAGAAACTCAAGAAAAATGTCAAATCAAGAAACAACATCCCCCACCCAATGGAAACAGACAATGGAACAGTCACTGGCAAACCTAGAGGAGAGTCTTCCAAGTGCTACACAAATGCAATTGATAAACATCATTAATGAAAAATGTGAAAATATAAAGAAAGAGATAATGGAGGAAGCCATAGCTGAACAAGAGGAAAGCAAAAATAAGGTGATAAGTGAAAAAGAAGAAGCCATAAAGGAGGCCATAATAAAGGTTTTTCAAAGAAAGATGGATGAATTCAAAGAATCCACAAATAAAAATGTGACCAAACTCCAGCAAATGTCCAAAGAAAATAAAGCTACTGAGCTAACCACTCAAAAGGAAATCAAGGAGATAAAGAAATCCATACATGATCTAAACAAGACATGCAAGGCATCAAAAGTGAGCAATTAGAAGCAAGGGAGATGAAAAATAAAGTAGATAGCTTTGATAGCAGGTTAGACATTGCAGAGGAGAGAATTTCCGGGGCTGAAGATAATTTAGGCATTATGGAGAAAGAACAGAAAATGAGTCAATCCAAATCTAGGAAATATGAGAGAGCGCTTCAGGATGTCCAAGATACAATTAGGCAGCCTAATTTAAGGCTAGTTGGTATTGAGGAGGGCGTGGAGAAAGAGGTCAATGGTATTGGAAATATACTTCAGGGAATCATCTCCGAGAATTTCCCAAATATCCAGAAGGGCAGGCCCATCCAGATACGAGAAGCTTTTAGAACCCCAAACAGACCTCACCAGAAAAGAACATCCCACCGCCACATTGTGATCCGAACTGGATCAATAGAAACGAAAGAAAAGATCGTAAAGCCAGCCAGGGAAAAGGGATCAGTAACCTATAAAGGCAAACCAATCAGAATAACCCCAGATTTCTTAGCAGAGACCATGCAAGCACGAAGTGACGGGAAGCATATATGTCATGTCCTTAAATCAAATAACTACCAACCAAGAATACTGTAGCCAGCTAAGCTCTCATTCAAACTGAGGGAACAATAAAAACATTCCATTCCAGGGAAAAGCTGCAACAATATGTCGAAACAAAACCAACACTACAGAGAATTCTCAACGATGCTCTATACATACAAAACCAAAATAAATGCTTTATAGGGAAAGAAATGGCACCTAAACAGCATACCATCTAAGGACCACAAGAACTGTCAAGACACAGGCCCTACTAAAAGCTTTTAAAAATGGTAGGAACTAATAAATATCTCTCAATCCTAACTCTCAATATCAATGGACTTAACTCTCCAATTAAACGGCATAGGCTGTCTAGTTGGATCAAAAAGCAAGAGCCATCGTTCTGCTGTCTTCAAGAGACACATCTTACCCAAAAACAGTCATCTTTTGAAAATGAGAGGTTGGAATAAACTCTATCAAGCTAACTGCCCCCATAAACAGGCTGGAGTTGCCATCCTCATATCAGATACAATAGACTTCAAACTAAAATTAGTAAGAAAAGACAAAGAAGGTTACAACATACTACTAAAGGGATCTTTCCTCCAGGAAGACATAACGATCCTAAATATTTACACACCCAATCCCGGAGCTCCAAACTTCATCAAGCAAACTTTACTTACACTGAAACCATACATAGATCGAAATACAGTGATTGTTGGTGAGTTTAACACACCACTCTCACCTATGGACAGATCAACAAGGCAAAAACTCAAAAGAGAAACCTTAGAACTGAACAACTATATAGACCGACTAGATGTAACAGACATCTGCAGAATATTCCACCCACTAACACCACAACATACGTTTTTCTCAGCAGCACTTGGAACATTTTCCAAAATAGACCACATCTTAGGCCATAAAGCAAACCTGGACAGATTCAGAAACACTGAAATTATTCCATGCACACTCTCAGACCATAAAGGCATCAAATTGGAGCTGAACACACATCTCCACCAAAGAAAACCCTGTAACTCATGGAGACTGAACAACACATTGTTGAATCAAAAACAATGGGTAATCGAAGAGATCACAACAGATATCCAACTGTTTATGAAATTTAACAATAAGGAGCACACAAATATCAACTCCTTAGGGACACAACAAAGGCAAGGGGTATCTACAAATTCAATGTAATACCCATCAACATCCCAATGTCACTCTTTAAAGAAATAGAAGAGGCAATTCAAATTTTCATATGGAATAATAAAAGACCCCGTATAGCAAAAACACTTCTTAGCAGAAAGAACAGCGCTGGAGGAATTTCAATTCCAAACTTAAGACTCTATTACAGAGCAATAATTCTCAAAACAGCTTGGTACTGGCACAAGAACAGGCCTGAAGTCCAATGGAGTAGAACTGCGGACCCAAAAATTAAACCACAGACCTATGGCCACCTAATCTTTGACAAGGGAGCCAAAAAAATAGAATGGAAGAAAGATAGCCTCTTCAACAAGTTGTGCTGGCAGAACTGGTTAAACACCTGCAGAAAACTAAAGTTGCATCCTTCTTTGTCACCTTGCACTAGAATTAACTCCAAATGGATCAAAGACCTGGAGGTAAAAGCTGACACACTGAAAAGTTTACAGGAAGGAATAGGAGATACACTAGGCCTCCTTGGCACAGGTCGAAACTTTCTTAATAAGGACCAAGAATCACAACAAATCAGAGAAAGGCTGGATAAGTGGGACTGCATTAAACTGCAGAGCTTTTGTATGGCAACGGATATAGCTAGTAAACTAATCAGGAAGCCTACAGAGTGGGAAAAGATCTTCACCAACCAAACAACGGACCAAGGCCTCATATCTAAAATATATCAACAACTCAAAAAATTGAATCACTCCAAAACTAACCTCCAAAGTAACACCCATCCCATTAAAAATGGGCCAAAGCCTTAAAGAGAGTCTTCTCTGAAGAAGAAACAAAAATGGCCTATAGACACATGAAGAAATGCTCCACATCTCTGGTCATAAAAGAAATGCAAATCAAAACAAGTCTAAGATTCCACCTAACTCCAGTTAGAATGGCCATGATCAGGAAAACGAATGACAACAGATGCTGGAGGGGATGTGGCCAGGAGGGATCACTACTACACTGTTGGTGGGAGTGCAAACTCGTTCAACCACTATGGAAAGCAGTGTGGCAGTGCCTCAAAAGGCTAAACATAGAACTCCCCTATGACCCAGCAATTCCACTACTTGGCATTTACCCAACAATCCAGAAACAAGGGCATACTAAACCCACTAGCACAACAATGTTCATGGCAGCACTATTCACCATAGCAAAGATATGGAACCAACCCAGATGTCCCTCAGTTGATGAGTGGATCAACAAGTTGTGGTATTTGTACACAATGGAATTTTATGCTGCTGTCAGAAAGAACGACATCGCCCCATTTGTTAGGAAATGGAAAGACTTAGAACAAATCATATTAAGTGAAGTAAGCCAGACTCAAAGGAACTTAGGCTCAGTGGTTTCCCTCATTCGTCATAATCAGTAGAAACCTTGGGCTCTACTAGCAGAGATTGTCAATAGAGCAAAAGGCCATATATAAGGCCATATAATGTGAAGCTAATTGAAAGGACCTCCAGGATATTGACACAAAAGCCATATAATGAATGATTGTTGTCCTTAATGTACTATGTTGTCTCTCATCTCGTTTGCTGTCCCTTGGTTATCCCATATTGGTATAGTATCTCACTTTATCTTATGTATTGAATTTATTTGTATTTGGATATTTGAAATTTGATAGGGAAGGGGGGAATACCAAGACGGGTGGGGGGTGTGGGGTTGGAGGGAAATGGGTACCAACACATGTGAAAGGGTATCAATGTATGTGAATTAATGCACCTTCTATCTGGCAAATATCATCTAACCCTGTTACTAATTATAATAAAAAAAATGGAAAAAAAGAAAGTTGTAGTGTGTGGGGAGGATGATGGGGTCAAATACATTTCTTCTTAGAAATTTACCTCATCTGGTTGCCCTGGATTTTCCTGGCCTTCTTCTTAGAGAAAGTTCTGTTATACTGGATTTGTGGCTTGGCAATGATCTAGCATGTACATCTTCGAGTAAGACATCCACAACTTCCATGCCTGAGACTCGAGTTTCCTGACCTTTGGCAACAGCACAGCAACATCTTTCTTCCTCCTGAGCCACAGGCCAAGTGAGCTGGCTTGAGTTGGTTGTTAGTTACAGTGGCTTGATTACCAGGGTTCCATATTCTGTTCCATTGTGAGGGAGGCAGGGTCACATTTCAGGGCCCAATGACCAAAGATCCTTGCTCACAGAAGACCTCACCAAAGACATACTGGAGGCTGAATCTCTCCTCCAATCTCACAATATACATGTGGATGTAGTATACAGCACACCTTATTTGTCCAATCCCAATGTCTTCCACTAGGCCCAACAACCAGTCTGGTCTCAGGCTCAAGGGGCATTTCTAAAGTAAGATCCAAACTTAAGGGTCAATATTGCCCTCATCCTTTACAAAACATTTGCTTCACAGTGCCTTCTCTGCCTGCATTTTGCCCCTTGTCGATTTTTTTTGTTTTTGCTAGTCTTGGGACTTGACCTCAGAGTGTGAACATTGTTCTTGGGCTTTTTTAGGCTTTAGCTGTCCCACCGAGCCACAGCACCACTTGCAGCGTTTTCTATGTATGTGGGAATGAGGAATCAAACCTGATTCTTTTTGCGTGGTAGCCAAGGACTCTACCACTAGGTCAAACACACAGGGCATCTTGCACATATTTTTGACGTCAATCTACTAGGATATTATTAGGTTTCTGTATCCTAATCAATTTTTTCCTGATGATTAGCTTTGCTGTCATGTGTAAAAAATGCAAGAGGGAAAAACACAGAAGAATTAGTGAAATTTAAAAAAAAGCATTACACACATAGATAAGGGTTCATTCTTTGTAGGGGAAAGGATATTTTGATATGATGATGATGACTTTATAATACTATGTCAGGGTTGAGAGTTTGGCATAGTGGTAGAGTGCTTGCCTAGCATCCAGGAAGATCTGGGTTTGATTGCTCAGTATCACATAGATAGAAAATCTAGATGTGGCACTGTGGCTCAAGTGGCAGAGGGATAGACTTGAGAAAACCCGAGGACAGTGCTCAGGCCCTGAATTCAAGCCCGAGGACTGGCAGAAAGATAAAAGAAAATAAAAATGCTTTTTACGAGCTAATTCCCTCACAGCATTTGCTTCTGAAATCTTCGCTTCTGCATCTTGTGAAATACCCATTTCCCTCAAAGTAGACAAGAAAAAGAGATCCATCCCATGGTCCACTGTGAGGCCACTGGTTGGGTTAAGAGCTAGTCGTGCAGCAACACATAAGTTTTATTCTAATACTTTCCAAACTTTGTACTCAAATATGCTACCTACTTACCAACTTAGGTCAGTTATCCTTATGCTATACCTTTTCTTCATTACTACAATATTCTAACACTCCTACGTTAATCCTCTTGCACCTCCCCTGACCTCTCTCATTGTTTTTTTCTATCTCTGGACCTCTGCTCGTCTTTCAACCCTTATACTGCACGGATATACACTTGATGGCTGTTGAGCAATATTGTATATGCAGGTGGTTAATTATTCTCTAGGCTCAGAGGGACTTAAAGACAATAGAGATTGGATTGAGAGGCTTATTGTTTTGGGTATAAATCGCTTATCAGTGGTTGTATTACACTGGTCTGTAAGTGCACAAAAAGAAAGAGTGATAATACCAATCAAAACTTGTGAACATCTAGTGTCTGCCAGCTACAAAGGTCTAGGTTGGTTATATCTGAAAAACTATAATCGTATTTAGTAGCCATATTGCTCCAATTTTCAAATGGGCAGAACAAGAAACTCAAGAAAAATGTCAAATCAAGAAACAACATCCCCCACCCAATGTAAACAGACAATGGAACAGTCACTGGAATACCTATAGTAGAGTCTTCCAAGTGCTACACAAATGCAATTGATAAACATCATTAATGAAAAATGTGAAAATATAAAGAAAGAGATAATGGTGGAAGCCATAGCTGAATAAGAGGAAAGCATAAACAAGGTGATAAGTGAAAAAGAAGAAGCCATAAAGGAGGCCATAATAAAGGTTTTTCAAAGAAATATGGATGAATTCATAGAATTCACAAATAAAAACATGACCAAACTCCAGCAAATGTCCAAAGAAAATAAAGCTACGGAGCTAACCACTCAAAAGGATATCAAGGAGATAAAGAAATAAATACATGATCTAAAACAGGAGATGCAAGGCATCAAAAGTGAGCAATTAGAAGCAAGGGAGATGAAAAATAAAGTAGATAGCTTTGATAGCAGGTTAGACAATGCAGAGGAGAGAATTTCCGGGGCTGAAGATAATTTAGTTATTATAGAGAAAGAACAGAAAATTAGTCAATCCAAATCTAGGAAATATGAGAGAGCGCTTCAGGAGGTCCAAGATGCAATTAGGAAGCCTAATTTAAGGCTAGTTGGTATTGAGGAGGGCGTGGAGAAAGAGGTCAATGGTATTGGAAATATACTTCAGGGAATCATCTCCGAGAATTTCCCAAATATCCAGAAGGGCAGGCCCATCCAGATACGAGAAGCTTTTAGAACCCCAAACAGACCTGACCAGAAAAGAACATCCTACCGCCACATTGTGATCTGAACTGGATCAATAGAAATGAAAGAAAAGATCATAAAGGCAGCCAGGGAAAAGGGATCAGTAACCTATAAAGGCAAACCAATCAGAATAACCCCAGATTTCTCAGCAGAGACCATGCAAGCACAAAGTGACTGGAAGCATATATGTCATGCCCTAAAATCAAATAACTACCAACCAAGAATACTGTAGCCAGCTAAGCTCTCATTCATAACTGAGGGAACAATAAAAACATTCCATTCCAGGGAAAAGCTGCAACAATATGTCGAAACAAAACCAACACTACAGAGAATTCTCAAAGATGCTCTATACATAGAAAACCAAAATAAATGCAATATAGGGAAAGAAATGGCACCTAAACAGCATACCATCTAAGGACCACAAGAACTCTCAAGACACAGGCCCTACTAAAAGCTTTTAAAAATGGTAGGAGCTAATAAATATCTCTCAATCCTATCTCTCAATATCAATGGACTTAACTCTCCAATTAAACGGCATAGGCTGTCTAGTTGGATCAAAAAGCAAGAGCCATCGTTCTGCTGTCTTCAAGAGACACATCTTACCCCCAAACAATCATCTTTTGAAAGTGACAGGTTGGAATAAACTCTATCAAGCTAACTGCCCCCATGAACAGGCTGGAGTTGCCATCCTCATATCAGATAAAATAGACTTTAAACTAAAATTAGTAAGAAAAGACAAAGAAGGTTACTACATACTACTAAAGGGATCTTTCCTCCAGGAAGACATAACAATCCTAAATATTTACACACCCTTTTGAAGATTCTCAAAAGATTGAAGGTTCTGCCAGTGTAAGTTAGATTCCGGCATTGATATTAAATAATGCAATGAGTAGGGATTTATATTTGAAATATCACTGTTGACAAAATCTATCACACATTTGCTTAGTATTTGCTTTTGATTTCCCAAGAAGTACAATACAAGCTAACACTTGTGGCATATATCGACTGGGAGAAATGATTCAGAATATGTGACTCATTTGAACAGGAGTCAGTGAAAGATACAGAAGCAGGATACCCATATTGTGATAATTTGTATCTTTTGCATATTTTGTGTTTGTTGTTAATTCCATTTGTAGTGTACATTTCTAGGTAAAAACTTTTTTCCAAACAATTTGTTATTTCAACCGTAAAAAAAGACATTTATATGCCTGATAAAATTCACAGAATCCAATTTTTTCATCTTATTTTCTGTTTTTCGTTTTTTTTTTGGTGGGTCATAGATCTTGAACTCAGCCTGGGCACTATCCCTGATCTCTTCAGCTCCAGGCTACCACCTTACCCTGGAGCCAAGCCCCACTTCCCATTTTCTAAAGGTAAATTGGAGATAAGTGTCTCAGGTCTTTTTGTGCCAGGATGGCTTTAAACCTTGATCCTCAGATCTCAGCCTCCTGAGTAGCTAGGATTATAGAAGTGAGCCACCACCCCATCATGCTCAGCTTTCTGGTCTTTTTTTAAACTCGGTTTGAGCACTGTCCTTCAGCTTTGTTCAAGCCTAGTGATCTTCTACTTGAGCCACAGCACTACTTCTGGTTTTTTCTGTGTATGTGGTACTGCGGAATTGAACCTTCGTCTTCATACAAGCACTCTACAACTATGCCAAACTCCCAGCCCCTCCACATTAGTTTTTATGATAGATCTTTCCATGCATCCAGGATGGCTAGAAATCCTTCTTGAGTTTCCCAACATCAGGGAGTATAGGTTTGTCCCATCCTGTGTGGCTACATAACCATTGTTTAGGGTACAGTTCTCTCTTCATTCTACCCATGTAGAGCAATTTTCATCTTCCATGTATAATCATTAAACATTCAGCTCCTGTTCCTCTCTACTCCATTCTCTGGAACCATCGTGCTTTTTGGCTCTAAGGGTTTGTTGATCCTTGGAAGCTCTGGAAGGGAAAACATACCCTAGCTCTTAATTTATGACTGCTGTATTTTTAGTTTACTGTAATCAAGAATCATCTGTAAAATATAGTAAAATATTCTTCCTTTTCAATGCATTGTTTTGCATATTTCTACCTTTTGATTATTATTAATAGTTGTGAATGGACTCTCCACATATTTGTTCTAGTCTCTGCTTTCTCTTCCATTAGGTACAAATCTAGAAATAGAAGTGTTGGACCATATTTCTATGTAATTCTATATTTAGTACTTTTTTAGCACTCTCCACGCAATTTTTGATTGTTTTATATTCCTTGCAGAACTATTCCAAAGTTCTACTTCTTCTCACTACCTTCCCAGTAATAGTTAGACTTTGAAAGTTGTTTTTTGTATGCGTGTGTGTGTGTGTGTTTGTGTGTGTGTATGTGGATCTTTTTGTTTAAAACTATATTTATATTAACATATTTAAAGTAATGATTTCATTGTAATTTCCACAAATGTGGAAAGTGTTTGACCTGGAAGGCATACTTCTGTGTTCATCACAAACGTGATTCCCATAGAAGAAAAGAAAACTAATGAATACAACAAATGTGCAATGACTTTTAATCAGAAGTCAGTCTTCAGTACATTTCAGAACATACACAATAGAGAAATTCTGAGTAATGAAAAACATTTAGCTATATTTAGAATCTCTGTATATGGGAGCATTAGGGTAAGTCTTCTAAACAAAGTCAACCTTCAGCAAGCATTAAGAGCACTCACAGAAGAAATAATAGCATGTAGGAAAACCTTTGTCAGAAACCTCTAAAAGCTGACTGTGTGGCTTAGTGGTAGAGTGCTAACCTATCAAGGATGAAGGCCTGGGTTAGATTCCTCAATACTACGTGAAAAGAGCAAGCCAGAAGCAGCACTGTGGTTCAAATGGTAGAGTGCTAACCTTGAGCAAAAGTAGCTCAGGCCCTGAGTTCAAGCCTAAGGATTGGAGAGAGAGAGAGAGAGAGAGAGAGAGAGAGAGAGAGAGAGAGAGAGAGAGAGAGAGAGAGAGAGAGATACAGAAAGAGAGAGAGAAAGAGAGAAAAGAGAGAGAAACAGGAACTTCTAAATTTTACAGAGATAGAGAAGGAGAGAGAGAAGGAGACAGAAACTAATTTCTAAACTTTACAATCTTTCTATTTCCTTACCAATTCGTCTATGTCATTCTTTCTGACAGAAGCACAGAATTCCATTGCGTAAAAATACCATATTTGATCTACTCATCAACTGACGGGCATCTAGGTTGGTTCCATACCTTTGCTATAGTAAATAGTGCTGTGATAAATATTATTGTGAATTATAGTGAATTTAGTATGTCCTATCTGGACGATTGGCAAGTAGTGAAATTGCTGGATCACAGGGGAGCTCTATGTTTAGTCTTTTTGGGATACTGCCATAGTGCTTTCCATAGTGGTTGAACGAGTTTGCAATCCCACCACAGTGTAGTAGTGATCCCTCCTGGCCACATCCCCTCCAGCATACGTTATTAGATTTCTGGATCTTGGCCATTCTAACTGGAGTGAGGAGGAAAAGGGAAAGAGGAACTGAAACTTTCTCTCCTTACAGATGACATGATTCTGTATTTAAAGAACCCTATAGACTCTACTCCAAAGCTGCTTGAGCTGATATAAAACTTTGGTAAGGTAGCAGGGTATAAAATTAACCCTCAATGTCAACTGCCTTCCTATATGTCAACAAATGAGAGGAATGAGGCAAGAATCAGGATAGCAACTCATTTTGCTATCAAAGAAAATAAAATACCTAGGAATTAACTTAGAATGTAAAGCACCTTTTTGATGGAACTATAAACCCTGGAGAAGGAAATTAACGCAGAACTGAGGAAATGCAAAAACCTATGCTCCTGGTTTGGAAGAAGTAATATTGTAAAAATGGCAATCTTGATAAGGACTATCTACAAATTCAGTGCAATATTCATCAATATCCCAATGTCATTCTTTAAAGAAACAGAAGAGGAAATCCAAAATTTCACTTGGAATAATAAAAGACCCCTTATAGTCTGTCTTCTTGCATGATACATAATGTTTAATCTCACCTTCTCCACCAAAATCTCACCTTTCTCATTGAGACATAGGTGGCCCTGTTTACTAGCAGCAAAGGCTCAAACACGCAGTTTCAGGTGTCACCACTGCCTCTGTTACTGGATAGATCCAACTCTGTCATCGATTCTGAGGTCTGCTCTGGGAGTCTTGGTCACAAGTTGTTCTGTGGCATCTGCTGCCAGCCTGTGCCTATTTGCTTCCTTTTCCTCCAGCAGCCTACAACAGGGAATGAAGTTCAGGCGCTGATGCTCTCCTTCATATGCAGGGCAGGATGAGCCCAACCCTCCCTCATCTTCCTCTTCCAATTTTTGGGAAAAAATGTGCTGGCAGAAGTCCTCAGGTGTGGTGCATGGCTGATCCACACGTTAATCCAGGCTGGCCAGGAGGCTGAGAAGTTCCAAGTCACCTAGAACAAGAAAGTCTGATAGATTCTTACTAGCAAAAATAAAAACAGCTGGGAATGGAGTTTGGGCTCAAGTGGTAAAGGGCTAGTCTTGAGTACAAATGCTTAGTGCCCAGGCCCTGAGTTCAGGCTCCAGCACTGCCAACAACCTCACTTTAGTGAGATTTTAGCTTTATCCATGTAGGCACATCTCACTGGAATCTTTGCTGGTAGAGATAGTCTTCATAATTTTGTCTCAAGGTAAAGGTCCACCTGGGGTAGTACACAAAAGGTGTCATGGAGAGAGGAGCCCCACTTGCTCCAGGTTTGAAGATGGCATAGGTCAAGGCAGCATGGAGTTGGCACATCAGTCTTTTTCCTAGCACCACCTACCAGTGAATGTCCAATGACATTGATTGTTGTGGGATTGTGTGATTGAAGTGCCCCATTAAGGGCAGTGTTAGCACATCCAAACTTGGATACCAGGAATGCTGAAATCTCAAAGCTAAGATTTCTGTTGGCTACAGAAATGCTGGTGTGTCTGTGATTCACTAAAAGTTCAGGTGCAAAGATTCTGAAGCTTGATGCCATGTGTTTATTCCATTTAGTAAAATTATTCTAATGCACTGTATAAGTTAAAACATTTGATAAGAGTCAGGAGTACTGAAAACATTGTTCTTGAATTCAGGTGTCTGGCAGGGTAATGGGGGGGTGTTGGTGGCTGGGACTATGAAGCTGGAGCTGCTATCAAACCATGGATCATGTTCCTCTTTGTCTGGGAGAAATGACTCCAAAGATGAAATTTGAATGGTGAGGAAAAGATGATGATGTACTCAGGAAATTTCTCCTAAACAAATGCTCATGTGGAAGTGGGATGGGGGCGGGGCATGTCTGAGGCAGAGCTCAAGGGGGCTTCTCATGGCGTTGAGAACGTTCCTTGCAACTTCAGGCATGCAGCAGGGTGTTTTAGATGACCATTGTGAGATGGATGGAATAAGACTGGAGACAAGATGAATGCTGGCATCCTGCAATGCTCTTGCATGAGTGGCTGGTGGCTCACCTGAAAGAACTAATTATTTCTAAAAAAGAAATCAGGAATTTGTTTTGATTAGATAATACCTGTAATCCGAGGCATATTCAGGATCCTGATCTTAGTATTGTGGTTTAAAACCAACCCACCAAAGGGAAAAATGCATGAGACTCTTACTCCCAGTTTAGAGCAAGAACAAAGATTGAAGTAGAGCTGTGACTCAAGAGCTAGAGTGCTACCTTGAGCAAAGAAAAGCTAAGAAAAAGCTCCAGGTCTTGAGTTCAAGGCCAGCAATGAAAGAAGGAAGGTAAAAAAGGGAAGTATGTGAGGAAGGGAAATATATAAATGAAAGAGAGAAGGAACTAGAAATTTAAAACTAGAGAATATTTAAAAGTCATCAGTCCTTCTAAGAAAAGTGTTGGAGTATGGGTTCTATATGTGGTGAACTGGAAGCCCAGCAGTGACTTGTTAACCAAAGAGTCACCATGATGAGCAAAGGATAGAAATCTGCATGAGCCTCTTAGCAGGTGGAGTCACAGAAGAGAACCTCAGCTCCCATCCCATAGTTAGAAGTATATAGAGATGGGGAAGTTGGCATCACCTTGATGTCATTGTGTCCATGGAGACTGGAAGCCATGGCTCTGTGAAAGCACAATGTTCTGGTTACTGAGCTGGGAGGCTGAGGGGAGCCAAGTCCTGGCCATGAAGAAATCAGGGTGGCAGCAGAGCAACTCTGCTGCAGTGTGGGCCTGCTTGGCTGTTCTTATTCTGTGGTGGATCAGGCCGGAGCGGGTGATAGTAACTGTTTTGTGGTCACAAGCCCTTCACCAAGAGCTTCCTCTGGGATCCTCATAAGCTACAGGGTGGCTGGTGGTGGGATGTGTGTGGGGTGGAAGTGACAGAGGGATGGACGCATGGCAAGGTGGGTGAAGAGATGAGAGGAATGATGAGAGCCCAGTTCATTGGTTTCCAAGGTTAATGGGTGGGAGGTAGAGAGGCATGATGGAGGAATGATGGAGGCAGGGGAAGGTGGTGACAGATTGAGGCCATCTGTAGTGCCAGCCTGGCCATCATCTGAAGCCCATAGGCAGCTTCCTGATCCTTCACTTAGTCCTGCTCCTTGTGGAGGGAATGTCACGTGTACACAGAACTAGGAGTGGGGCAATGTTAGTAGCACCTGGAGAACCATTGGCCTCTACCTGGGTAAGGGGTGGTTATGGCTCCCATGCTGGGTGGACTGATAGCTATGGAACAGATCTCTCCTTAGCTACCACAGTCAGTGGCTGCTCTCCATCTAGGGTTAGGGCACCTGCTCAGCCATCAGGACACCCCATGCCAGGACAGAGGCCTACAATTCAGATGGCAGCACAGGGGTGAAGATGATCTCACCGTAGCCCTAGTTACATGGCTGCCCCAGCATGCAGGACAGGATGAGCTGGGGGAAGATGTTCTCTGTGTTTTTCCACAGCCTATCCCGGCCTCTTCTTGTGTCTGATTAGACCAAGAGAGTACCAGGTTCCCTCTCATAGTCCTGGTTCTTTTTCTTTTACAGTCATGAGGCTTGAACTCAGGTCCTGGGTACTGTCCTGAGCTCTTTTGCTCAAGGTTGATGCTCTACCATTTGAACCATAGTGCCATTTCCAGCTTTTCCTTTTCATGTGGATCTCTGATATGTCCAGTGCTGTGCCTGCAGGGAGGCACTCACCCCACAGACAGAGCCACCTCTGCCGTGACTGTGACTGCCCACAACCCTCACACCCACTCCTTGCACACCCCTCGACTCCAGTTTTAGCTCCTCTTGGACTGGGTGTCCAGCCTACCCCTTCCTACACTCACAAAGGGTCTACAATTGTCTTCCCAGGGTCCTTTCTTCTGCCAGCCAGAGTACAGACTTTGCACATCTTGACGATCACAGAGCTCAAAGCCAAAGGCTGAGATGCAGAAGGGGGTGACCCAGTAGCTGCACAGGGCCCATGGATCATCCTGTGCATCCCCCAGCCTGTGACTTCCTCCACCCCCTGGCAGGAATGCTCCATGCCCACATCCTGATCCCTGGTCCCCTCCAATTCCATTCTCCCTTGGAGTTTGCAGACTGTCTACCATCAGCATGTAAAATTCTATTCATCACTTTATGTCCTTATCATTGATTTGCTACTTTGGCAGGATCTCCCCGTGGCTGGAGAGTTGGCATGTCATATATTCTCTGTGGAGAAATTGCCCCAGGAGAAGAAATATGCAATTCATGTGAGTGTTGGACAGGGCAGGAGGGCTCCCTAGGATCAGAAGCCACAGGAGGGGTGCAGATGGGGGAATGCTAGGGGCCCCAGAGGACAGTGGGAGTTAGGGCACAGTTGGTTCCTTCTGCAGGGTTGACACCACTTCACAAACCCAACAGAATGAGGTTCACATTACAGATGTCAGAGACAGTGCAGATTGCCAATGGGCGCAGGGCGCAGGGGTCACTGTCACCCCCAGATGCTGGCTGCATGCTGGGATGCACACAGTTATGTTTTCAAGATCAGATAATGAGGATGATACAGGGTGTAACCATTCTTTTCAAATGGCTCTCTAGCTCTCTTGAGCTTCATCTCTATCTTTGGCTTTTTCTTGGCAGTTAACTGGAAATGAGAGTTTCATGGACTTTCCTTTCTGGACTGGCTTCAAACAGAAGCTATGCACAGTTTTCAAACCATACCCTACTGAAGAAGGGAAGCTTGATCTGGTGCATAACTGGGTTGCACTTTGGCTCCGTTTGCTATGCCTCACGGGAGGGGGCTCATCATTTGTAGACTAAGATCTCATGACCTTCAAAGCCAAATGCTACCTGAAAGTTCAGGGTCCAAGCCTATGTGCTGGGCCCGGGTGAATACATTCTCTGTTATGCTGGGTCATCAACCCATGTTTTAAGCTGGAAGTAGGCAGTGCCACATTTGATGAGAACATCTGCCAGAGATTGTCACCTCATGAAAGCAGATTCTAAATTTGTATTCCATTTCCTGTGGTGGAGAAATCCCCTCCAAGTTAGACAGGCTCACATCCACCTACAGGTCACACTCCTAATGCACCCTTGAGTGTCTTCATGGTATTGGGATCTAAGTTTGTAGGGAATGCTGCTTTAGTCCATGAATTAGCTGGACAAGTGATGAAAAACGTGTTGTGGATTAATATGAGAACAATTTAAGAAGCCCTTGAGGAGCATCAACCTGACCCTCTGTGGTGCTATAAATCTGACAGGATGTTCCAGACTGAGAAACAATCACATGGCTTTGTGTTTGGCATCCAGACAAGTGAGTGCATGTCTTAGCTGTCAGCCAATACAGAGGAGGACATGAATAAGTGGGTGGAAAGCATCTGTCAGACCCCTGTCTGGGGGCAGGTGGAGAGAACATAGGAAGGTAGATACCATGGCTGTGGTGGGGCCAAAAAATAGGGTAAAAGAGGCAAAGGAACCAGGTACTGGTAGCTCAAGACTGTCATCCTAGCTACTCAGGAGTTTGAGATCTGAGGATCACAATTCAAAGCCAGCCCAGGACAGAAACACCATGAGACACTTATCTGCAATAAACTACTGAATGCAAGAAGCTCAAGCTCAGTGACAGCATCCAGGCCTAGCGTTCAAAACCCAGGACTGGCAGAAAAAAGTATCAAAGGACAAGAAGCTGGCCAAAAGTTAGAGGGACTCTATCTTGACAAACAATACAATGGTAAGTTGCACTCAGAAGACTTGCACAAAATCTGGAAATGCCTGAGACCTATCTATGTATGTTTCCTGTTTGTCTAAATACATATGTTTATGCATTTATATATTAGTATACAGAGACAGATCAATACATATGACTATACATATATACATAGCCAGACACTTATGGGTGGGTGGTATACTGTGTGAGAGTTTGTGTTTGTGTTTTGTGGATGGCTATCTCTGTTTAAGAAAGATAGAAAATATGTAAATATCTTTAAAAAAAACTTGATAAAATATAGGGAGACATAAGCTCTTGAGGGAATCAGAAATGACAAGATTATTCACAGGCACGTTTATCCTTATGGATTCCTCAGCAAGTTTTAATTTTTTTCATTTTTTCTTTCTTTTTTTTGAACCAGTGCTAAGGATTTCTCTCAGGGACCAGGTGCTGCCAATTACTAATTTTCTCATGGCTGGTACAAGAGGAACTGAGCCACAGTTCCACTTTTGCCTTATTTATTCGTGCTTAACTGAAGATAAAGATTTCTATCAGTGACTTTCTTTCAGGGGCTGGATTCTAACGAGGATCCCCAGACCTCAGCCTTCTCTATAGCTACAATGAACAATATGAGAACCCAGCACTGGGTTCCAATGAACAGGGCAAGAAATTGAGTGAATCTCTCAACTCCAATTAGCTATAAGAGCATATCGAAATAAACATAATCGCAGATGAAAATGGTAATATCACGACAGAAATTACCAAGATCCAGAATATCATGAGGGAATACTTCTGAAACCTTTACGCCAAGAAATTTGAGAATCTAGAAGAAATGGATGAATTCCTAGACAATATTAACATACCCACACTGAACCAAGAAGAGCTAACCCAACTCAACAGGCCTATTTCAAGCTCTGAAATAGAAATGGAAATTAGACAACTTCCACTTAAAAAGAGCCCAGGGCCAGATGGATTCACAGCAGAATTCTATAAGGTCTTCAAAGCAGAGCTCACACCAATACTCCTCAAGCTCTTCAACGAAATTGAAAATGAAGGTTCTTTACCAAACTCATTCTGTGAAGCCAGTATATCCCTCATCCCCAAACCAGACAGAGATTCATCAAAGAAAGAGAACTATAGACCCATTTCTTTGATGAACATCGATGCAAAACTTCTCAACAAAATACTGGCCAACCGTCTACAACAACTCACCAAAAAAATTGTACACTATGATCAAACTGGATTCATCACAGGGAGGCAAAGCTGGTTCAACATACACAAATCAATTAATATAATTCAACACATCAACAGGAGCAAGGACAAAAATCACATGTTTGTCTCAATAGATGCGGAAAAGGCATTTGAGAAGATCAAAAACCCCTTTATGTTAAAAGATGTGGAGAAACTAGGAATCCATGGAACATTTCTAAATGTAATAAAGGCTGTGTATGAGAAACCCACTTCCAGTATTATAGTTAATGGTGAAAATCTAAAGCCATTCCCTCTAAAATCAGGAACGAGACAAGGATGCCCATTCTCTCCACTCCGTTTTAACATAGTAATAGAATTCCTAGGCAGTGCAATAAGGCAAGATCAACCATAAAGGGGATCCAAGTAAGGAAAGAGGAAATAAAACTATCCCACTTTGCAGATGACATGATTGTGTATTTAAACAATCCTATAGACTCTA
The DNA here is from genome assembly GCF_031878675.1 of Megascapheus bottae. Lineage (NCBI taxonomy): Eukaryota > Metazoa > Chordata > Mammalia > Rodentia > Geomyidae > Megascapheus > Megascapheus bottae. The sequence continues at coordinate 332,759 of NW_028327282.1, forward strand.
CTCCCAAGCTCCTTGAGCTGAATCCAAGATTTGGAAATGTAGCAGGCCATAAAATCAGCCCTCACAAATCAACTGCCTTCCTTTACGCCAACAGTGAGAGGAACGAGGCAATAATCAGGAAAGAAACTCCTTTCACAATAGCCTCAAAGAAAATATAGTACCAAGGAATTAGCTTAAATAAGAATGTAAAGGACCGTTTAGATGAAAACTTTAAAACCATAAAAAAGGAAATTAAAGCAGAACTAAGGAAATGGAAAAACCTCCCATGCTCCTGGATTGGAAGAATCAACATTGTGAAAATGACAATCTTGCCAAGGGCTATCTACAAATTCAATGCAATACCCATCAACATCCCAATGTCATTCTTTAAAGAAATAGAAGAGGCAATTCAAAATTTCATATGGAATAATAAAAGACCCCTTATAGCAAAAACACTTTTTAGCAGAAAGAACACCGCTGGAGGATTTCAATTCCAAACTTTAGACACTATTACAGAGCTATGATTCTCATAACAGCTTGGTATTGGCACAAGAACAGGCCTGAAGTCCAATGGAATAGAACCGCGGACCCAGATATTAAACCACAGACCTATGGCCACCTAATCTTTGACAAGGGATCCAAAAAAAATAGAATGGAAGAAAGATAGCCTCTTCAAGAAGTTGTGCTGGCAGAACTGGTTAAACACCTGCAGAAAACTAAAGTTGCATCCTTCTTTGTCACCTTGCACTAGAATTAACTCCAAATGGATCAAAGACCTGGAGGTAAAAGCAGACACACTGAAAAGTTTACAGGAAGGAATAGGAGATACACTAGGCATCCTTGGCAGAGGTAGAGACTTTCTTAATAAGGACCCACAAATCAGAGAAAGGCTGGATAAGTGGGACTGCAGAGCTTTTGTATTTCAACGGATATATCTAGTAAACTAATCAGGAAGCCTACAGAGTGGGAGAAGATCTTCACCAACCAAACAACGGACAAAGGCCTCATATCTAAAATATATCAACAACTCAAAAAATTGAATCACTCCAAAACTAACCTCCAAAGTAACGCCCATCCACTACAAAATGGGCCAAAGACTTATAGAGAATCTTCTCTGAAGAAGAAACAAAAATGGCCTATAGACATATGAAGAAATGCTCCACATCTCTGGTCATAAAAGAAATGCAAATCAAAACCAATCTAAGATTCCACCTCACTCCAGTTAGAGTGGCCAGGATCAGGAAAATGAATCACAACAGATGCTGGAGGGGATGTGGCCAGGAGGGATCACTACTACACTGTTGGTGGGAGTGCAAACTCGTTCAACCACTATGGAAAGCAGTGTGGCAGTGCCTCAAAAGGCTAAACATAGAACTCCCCTATGACCCAGCAATTCCACTATTTGGCATTTACCCAACAATCCAGAAACAAGGGCATACTAAACCCACTAGCACAACAATGTTCATTGCAGCGCTATTCACCAGAGCAAAGATATGGAACCAACCCAGATGTCCCTCAGTTGATGAGTGGATCAACAAGTTGTGGTATTTGTACACAATGGAAATCTATGCTGCTGTCACAAAGAATGACATCGCCCCATTTGTTAGGAAATGGAAAGACTTAGAACAAATCATATTAAGTGAAGTAAGCCAGACTCAAAGGAACTTAGGCTCAGTGTTTTCCCTCATTCGTCATAATCAGTAGAAACCTTGGGCTCTACTAGCAGAGATTTGCAATACAGCAAAAGGTCATATATAAGGCCATATAATGTGAATCTAACTGAAAGGGCCTCCAGGATATTGAAACAAAAGCCACATAATGAATGATTGTTGTCCTTAATGTACTATATTTTCTCTCATCTAATTTGCTGTCCCTCGGTTATCCCATATAGGTACGGTATCTCACTTTGTTATCTGATATATTGAATTTATTTGTATTTGGATATTTGAAATTTGATAGGGAAGGGGGGAAAACCAAGACGGGTGGGGGGTGTGGGGTTGGAGGGAAATGGGTACCAACACATGTGAAAGGGTATCAATGTATGTGAATTAATGCACCTTCTATCTGGCAAATATCATGTAACCCTTTTACTAATTACAATAAAAAGTATTAAAAAAAGAAAGTTGTAGTGTGTGGGGAGGATGATGGGGTCAAATACATTTCTTCTTAGAAATATACCTCAACTGGTTGCCCTGGATTTTCCTGGCCTTCTTCTTAGAGAAAGTTCTGTTATACTGGATTTGTGGCTTGGCAATGATCTAGCATGTACATCTTCGAGTAAGATATCCACAACTTCCATGCCTGAGACTCGAGTTTCCTGATCTTTGGCAACAGCACAGCAACATCTTTCTTCCTCCTGAGCCACAGGCCAAGTGAGCTGGCTTGAGCTGGTTGTTAGTTACAGTGGCTTGGTTACCAGGGTTCCATATTCTGTTCCATTGTGAGGGAGGCAGGGTCACCTTTCAGGGCCAATGACCAAAGATCCTTGCTCACAGAAGACCTCACCAAAGACATACTGGAGGCTGAATCTCTCCTCCAAACTCACAATATACATGTGGATGTAGTAAACAGCACACCTTATTTGTCCAATCCCAATGTCTTCCACTAGGCCCAACTACCAGTCTGGTCTCAGGCTCAAGGAGCCTTTCTTAGGTAAGATCCAAACTTAAGGGTCAATATTGCCCTCATCCTTTTCAAAACATTTGCTTCACGGTGCCTTCTCTGCCTGCATTTTGCCCCTTGTCGAAATTTTTTTTGTTTTTGCTAGTCTTCGGACTTGACCTCAGATTGTGAACATTGTTCTTGGGCTTTCTTTAGGCTTTAGCTGTCCCACCGAGCCAGAGAACCACTTGCAGCGTTTTCTATGTATGTGTTAATGAGGAATCAAACCTATGGCTTTTTGCGTGGTAGCCAAGGACTCTACCACTAGGTCAAACACACAGGGCAACTTGCACATATTTTTGACGTCAATCTACTAGGATATTATTAGGTTTCTGTATCCTAATTAATTTTTTTCTGATGATTAGCTTTGCTGTCATGTGTAAAAAATGCAAGAGGGTAAAACACAGAAGAATTAGTGAAATTTACAAAAAACATTATACACATAGATAAGTGTTCATTCTTTGTAGGAGAAAGGTTATTTTGATATGATGATGATGACTTTATAATTACGAGGTCAGGGTTGAGAGTTTATCATAGTGGTAGAGTGCTTGCCTAGCATCCATGAAGATCTGGGTTTGATTGTTCAGTATCACATAGATAGAAAATCTAGATGTGGCACTGTGGCACAAATGGCAGAGGGCTAGAGTTGAGAAAACCCGAGGACATTGCTCAGGCCCTGAATTCAAGCCCCAAGCCTGGCAGAAAGATAAAAGAAAATAAAAATGCTTTTTACGAGCTAATTCACGCACAGCATTTGCTTCTGAATTCTTGGCTTCTGCATCTTGTGAAATACCCCTTTCCCTCAACGTAGACAAGAAAAACAGATCCATCCCATGGTCCACTGTGAGGCCACTGGTTGGGATAAGAGCTAGTCGTGCACCAACACATAAGTTTTATTCTAATACTTTCCAAATTTTGTACTCAAATATGCTACCTACTTACCAACTTAGGTCAGTTATCCTTATGCTATACCTTTTCCTTATTACTACAATATTCATACACTCCTACGTTAATCCTCTTGTACCTCCCTGACCTCTCTCATTCTATTTTTCTATCTCTGGACCTCTGCTCGTCTTTCAACCCTTATATTGCACGTATCTACACTTGATGGCTGTTGAGCAATATTGTATATGTAGGTGGTTAATTATTCTCTAGGGTCAGAGGGACTTAAAGACAATAGAGATTGGATTGAGAGGCTTATTGTTTTGGGTATAAATCGCTTATCAGTGGTTGTATTAGACTGGTCTGCAAGTGCACTAACAGAAAGTGTGATAAAAACAATCAAAACTTGTGAACATCTAGTGTCTGCCAGCTACAGAGGTCCAGGTTGGTTATATCTGAAAAACTATAATCGTATTTAGTAGTAATCTTGCTCCCATTTTCAAATGGGCAGAACAAGAAACTCAAGAAAAATGTCAAATCAAGAAACAACATCCCCCACCCAATGTAAAAAGACAATTGAACAGTCACTGGCAAACCTAGAGGAGAGTCTTCCAAGTGCTACACAAATGCAACTGATAAACATCATTGATGAAAAATGTGAAAATATAAAGACAGAGATAATGGAGGAAGCCATAGCTGAACAAAAACAAGCAAAAACAAGGTGATAAGTGAAAAAGAAGGAGCCATAAAGGAGGCCATAATAAAGGTTTTTCAAAGAAACATGGATGAATTCATAGAATCCAGAAATAAAATCGTGATAAAACTCCAGCATATGTCGAAAGAAAATAAAGCTACTGAGCTAACCACTCAAAAGTAAATCAAGGAGATAAAGAAATCCATACACGATCTAAAACAAGAGATGCAAGGCATCAAAAATGAGCAATTAGAAGCAAGGGAGATGAAAAATAAAGTATATAGCTTTGATAGCAGATTAGACAATGCAGAGGAGAGAATTTCCGGGGCTGAAGATAATTTAGTTATTATAGAGAAAGAACAGAAAATGAGTCAATCCAAATCTAGGAAATATGAGAGAGCGCTTCAGGAGGTCCAAGATGCAATTAGGAAGCCTAATTTAAGGCTAGTTGGTATTGAGGAGGGCGTGGAGAAAGAGGTCAATGGTATTGGAAATATACTTCAGGGAATCATCTCCGAGAATTTCCCAAATATCCAGAAGGGCAGGCCCATCCAGATACGAGAAGCTTTTAGAACCCCAAACAGACCTGACCAGAAAAGAACATCCCACTGCCACATTGTGATCCGAACTGGATCAATAGACACGAAAGAAAAGATCCTAAAGGCAGCCAGGGAAAAGGGATCAGTAACCTATAAAGGCAAACCATTCAGAATTAACCCCGATTTCTCAGCAGAGACCATGCAAGCACGAAGTGACTGTAAGCATATATGTCATGCCCTTAAATCAAATAACTACCAACCAAGAATACTATAGCCAGCTAAGCTCTCATTCATAACTGAGGGAAGTATAAAAACATTCCATTCCAGGGAAAAGCTGCAACAATATGTCGAAACAAAACCAACACTACAGAGAATTCTCAAAGATGCTCTATACATAGAAAACCAAAATAAGTGCAATATAGGGAAAGAAATGGCACCTAAACAGCATACCATCTAAGGACCACAAGAACTGTCAAGACACAGGTCCTACTAAAAGCTTTTAAAATGGTAGGAACTAATAAATATCTCTCAATCCTAACTCTCAATATCAATGGACTTAACTCTCCAATTAAACGGCATAGGCTGTATAGTTGGATCAAAAAGGAAGAGCCATCATTTGACTGACTTCAAGAGACACATCTTACCCCCAAACAATCATCTTTTGAAAGTGACAGGTTGGAATAAACTCTATCAAGCTAACTGCCCCCATAAACAGGCTGGAGTTGCCATCCTCATATCAGATACAATAGACTTCAAACTAAAATTAGTAAGAAAAGACAAAGAAGGTTACAACATACTAATAAAGGGATCTTTTCTTCAGGAAGACATAACGATCCTAAATATTTACACACCCAATCCCGGAGCTCCAAACTTCATCAAGCAAACTTTACTTACACTGAAACCATACATAGATCGAAATACAGTGATTGTTGGTGAGTTTAACACACCACTCTCACCTATGGACAGATCAACAAGGCAAAAACTCAACAGAGAAACCTTAGAACTGAACAACTATATAGACCAACTACATCTAACAGACATCTGCATAATATTCCACCCAGTAACAACAGAATATACGATTTTCTCAGCAGCACATGGAACATTTTCCAAAATAGACCACATCTTAGGCCATAAAACAAACCTGGACAGATTCAGAAATACTGAAATTATTCCATGCACACTCTCAGACCATAAAGGCATCAAATTGGAGCGAAAACCCTGTAACTCATGGTGACTGAACAACACATTGTTGAATCAAAAACAATGGGTAAAAGAAGAGATCAGATAGATATCCAACTGTTTATGAAATTTAACAATAAGGAGCACACAAATATCAACTCCTTAGGGACACAACAAAGGCAGGACTCTGAGGAAAATTTATAGCGCTGTGCCTACAACAGCAAGTTGGAAAAATGGCCAACCAACTAGTTAATGTCTCACCTTAACCTCCTGGAAAAAGAGCAACAAACCAACCCTAAACCCATTAGGAGAAAGCAAATTATTAAAATCAAAGCAGAATTAAATGATTTGAAATAAAAAAAAACTATAGAAAGAATCAACAAAACAAGGAGTTGGTTCTTTGAAAAATTAACAAAATTGACAAGCCCTTAGCAAATCTTACCAAAAAAAGAAGAGAGCATATCGAAATAAACAAAATCGCAGATGAAAATGGTAATTTCACGACAGAAATTACCAAGATCCAGAATATCATGAGGGAATACTTCTCAAAGCTTTACGCCAACAAATTTGAGAATCTAGAAGAAATGGATGAATTCCTAGACAATATTAACATACACACACTGAACCAAGAAGAGCTAACCCAACTCAACAGGCCTAGTTCAAGCTCTGAAATAGAAATGGAAATTAGACAACTTCCACTTAAAAAGAGTCCAGGGCCAGATGGATTCACAGCTGAACTCTATAAGGTCTTCAAAGCAGAGCTCACACCAATACTCCTCAAGCTCTTCAACGAAATTGAAAATGAAGGTTCTTTACCAAACTCATTCTGTGAAGCCAGCATATCCCTCATTCCAAAACCAGAAAGAGATTCATCAAAGAAAGAGAACTATAGACCCATTTCTTTGATGAACATCGATGCAAAACTTCTCAACAAAATACTGGCCAACCGTCTACAACAACTCATCAAAAAAATTATACACTATGATCAAACTGGATTCATCACAGGGAGGCAAAGCTTGTTCAACATACACAAATAAATTAATATAATTCAACACATCAGTAGGAGTAAGGACAAAAATCACATGATTGTCTCAATAGATGCGGAAAAGGCATTTGAGAAGATCAAAAACCCCTTTATGTTAAAAGATGTGGAGAAACTAGGAATCCATGGAACATTTCTCAATGTGATAAAGGCTATATATGAGAAACCCACTGCTAGTATTATACTTAATGGTGAAAATCTAAAGGCATTCCCTCTAAAATCAGGAACGAGACAAGGATGCCCACTTTCTCCACTCCTTTTTAATATAGTACTAGAATTCCTAGGCAGTGCAATAAGGCAAGAAGGAAGCATAAAGGGGATCCAAGTAGGGAAAGAGGAAATAAAACTATCCCTCTTTGCAGATGACATGATTCTGTATTTAAAGAATCCTATAGACTCTATTCCCAAGCTCCTTGAGCTGATTCAAAGCTTTGGAAGGGTAGCAGGCCATAAAATCAACCCTCACAAATCAACTGCCTTTCTTTACGCCAACAGTGATAGGAACGAGGCAATAATCAGGAAAGAAACTCCTTTCACGATAGCCTCAAAGAAAATAAAGTACCTAGGAATTAGCTTAACTAATAATGCAAAGGACCATTTAGATGAAAACTTTAAAACCCTAAAAAAGGAAATTAAAGCAGAACTAAGGAAATGGAAAAACCTCCCATGCTCCTGGATTGGAAGAATCAACATTGTGAAAATGACAATCTTGCCAAGGGCTATCTACAAATTCAATGCAATACCCATCAACATCCCAATGTCATTCTTTAAAGAAATAGAAGTGTCAATTCAAAATTTCATATGGAATAATAAAAGACCCCGTATAGCAAATCACTTCTTAGCAGAAAGAACAGCGCTGGAGGAATTTCAATTCCAAACTTTAGACTCTAACAGAGCTATAATTCTCAGAACAGCTTGGTACTGGCACAAGAACAGGCCTGAAGTCTAATGGAGTAGAACTGCGGACCCAGATATTAAACCACAGCCCTATGGCCACCTAATCTTTGAGAAGGGAGCCAAAAAAATAGAATGGAAGAAAGATAGCCTCTTCAACAAGTTGTGCTGGCAGAACTGGTTAAGCACCTGCAGAAAACTAAAGTTGGATCCCTCTTTGTCACCTTGCACTAGAATTAACTCCAAATGGATCAAAGACCTGGAGGTAAAAGCTGACACACTGAAAAGTTTACAGGAAGGAATAGAAGATACACTAGGCCTCCTTGGCACAGGTCGAAACTTTCTTAATAAGGACCAAGAATCACAACAAATCAGAGAAAGGCTGGATACGTGGGACTGCATTAAACTGCAGAGCTTTTGTATGGCAACGGATATAGCAAGTAAACTAATCAGGAAGCCTACAGAGTCTGAGAAGATCTTCACCAACCAAACAACGGACCAAGGCCTCATATCTAAACTATATCAACAACTCAAAAAATTGAATCACTCCAAAACTAACCTCCAAAGTAACACCCATCCCATTAAAAATAGGCCAAAGACTTAAAGAGAGTCTTCTCTGAAGAAGAAACAAAAATGGCCTATAGACACATGAAGAAATGCTCCACATCTCTTGTCATAAAAGAAATGCAAATCAAAACAACTCTAAGATTCAACCTCAAACCAGTTAGAATGACCAGGATCAGGAAAATGAGGACAACAGATGCTGGAGGGGATGTGGCCAGGAGGGATCACTACTACACTGTTGGTGAGAGTGCAAACTCATTCAACCACTATGGAAAGCAGTGTGGCAGTGCCTCTAAAGGCTAAACATAGAACTCCCCTATGACCCAGCAATTCCACTACTTGGCATTTACCCAACAATCCAGAAACAAGGGCATACTAAACCCACTAGCACAACAATGTTCATTGCAGCGCTATTCACCATAGCAAAGATATGGAACCAACCCAGATGTCCCTCAGTTGATGAGTGGATCAACAAGTTGTGGTATTTGTACACAATGGAATTCTATGCTGCTGTCAGAAAGAATGACATCGCCCCATTTGTTAGGAAATGGAAAGACTTAGAACAAATCATATTAAGTGAAGTAAGCCAGACTCAAAGAATTTAGGCTCATTGGTTTCCCTCATTCGTCATAATCAGTAGAAACCTTGGGCTCTACTAGCAGAGCTTGGCAATAGAGCAAAAGGCCATATATAAGGCCATATAATGTGAAGCTAATTGAAAGGACCTCCAGGATATTTAAACAAAAGCCACATAATGAATGATTGTTGTCCTTAATGTACTATGTTGTCTCTCATCTCATTTGCTGACCCTTGGTTATCCCATATTGGTATCGTATCTCACTTTGTTATCTGATATATTGAATTTATTTGTATTTGAATATTTGAAATTTGATAGGGAAGGGGGCAAAACCAAGACGGGTGGGGGGTGTGGGGTTGGAGGGAAATGGCTACCAAGACATGTGAAAGGGTATCAATATATGTGAATTAATGCACCTTCTATCTGGCAAATATCATGTAACCCTTTTACTAATTACAATAAAAAAATTTAAAAAAAAGAAAGTTGTAGTGTGTGGGGAGGATGATGGGGTCAAATACATTTCTTCTTAGAAATATAACTCTTCTGGTTGCCCTGGATTTTCCTGGCCTTCTTCTAAGAGAAAGGCTTGTTATACTGAATTTGTGGCTTGGCAATGATCTAGCATGTACATCTTCGAGTAAGACATCCACAACTTCCATGCCTGAGACTCGAGTTTCCTGATCTTTGGCAACAGCACAGCAAAATCTTTCTTCCTCAGGAGCCACAGGCCAAGTGAGCTGGCTTGAGTTGGTTGTTAGTTACAGTGGCTTGGTTACCAGGGTTCCATATTCTGTTCCATTGTGAGGGAGGCAGGGTCACCTTTCAGGCCCCAATGACCAAAGATCCTTGCTCACAGAAGACCTCACCAAAGACATACTGGAGGCTGAATCTCTCCTCCAATCTCACAATGTACATTTGGATGTAGTAAACAGCACACCTTATTTGTCCAATCCCAATGTCTTCCACTAGGCCCAACTACCAGTCTGGTCTCAGGCTCAAGGAGCCTTTCTTAGGTAAGATCCAAACTTAAGGGTCAATATTGCCCTCATCCTTTACAAAACATTCGCTTCACAGTGCCTTCTATGCCTGCATTTTGCCCCTTGTCGAATTTTTTTTTGTTTTTTGCTTGTCTTGGGACTTGACTTCAGAGTGTGAACATTGTTCTTGGGCTTTCTTTAAGCTTTAGCTGTCCCACTGAGCCACAGCACCACTTGCAGCATTTTCTATGTATGTGGTAATGAGGAATCAAACCTTAGTCTTTTTGCGTGGGAGCCAAGGACCCCTACCACTAGGTCAAACAAACAGTGCATCTTGCACATATTTTTGATGTCAATCTACTAGGATATTATTAGGTTTCTGTATCCTAATCAATTTTTTCCTGAGAATTAGCTTTGCTGTCATGTGTAAAAAATACAAGAGGGAAAAACACAGAAGAATTAGTGAAATTAAAAAAAAAGCATTACACACATAGATAAGTGTTCATTCTTTGTAGGAGAAAGGATATTTTGATATGATGATGATGACTTTATAATTACTATGTCAGGCTTGAGAGTTTGGCATAGTGGTAGAGTGCTTGCCTAGCATCCATGAAGAACCGGGTTTGATTGGTCAGTATCACATAGATAGAAAATCTAGATGTGGAGGAGGGGAGGAAGATGGCGCCGAGACAATAGGGATGCTGGTTAGCTTTCTCTGACAAAAAGAGAGAACCAGGGAGTCCCACGAGCCAACTTTCTAAAGAAATCCACAACAACAAACTCAAAAAGCAACGGAGAAGGTCTCAAACCGGAAAAGAAATCCAGATAAAGCTCACATCCAACTTTCTCAAAGAATTCGGAACGCGAGGACCCCTCCCCCACCTCTCGCCCAAAGTCTTGGAAAGCCGCGCCAGACCAAGGTGTGAAAAGCGGCTTGAGCTGACTCCGGCTCCACGCGGGGAAAGCGGGGGCAGGCACGGGCCCTAATCCACGAAAAGCGGTGGCAGTGGAGGGCACCAGGCTGGGAACCCAATGACTGCAGAAACCAGCACAGAACCGGGCCAGTGAACCGTGGAAGGAGCGGAACCCAGACGCGGAACCAGACAACAAGCAGCAGGACCCAGATGCAGAACACAGGCAGCAGCGAAGACCCGAGGGGAGTGAAAGACTCCCCACCACCGTGGAGCATCCGCAGACAGACTCAGAGGCGTGAGTAATACAGCGCATCCCCAAACACATCGGGAAAGCGGAGCAGTGCCAAGCAATAGAACTTAACTCAGACCCCAACACCCCGCCCCGGGAAAGACTGGCAGGAGCAGGGGTGCAAGGAATTTAGAATCCTGTCCCTCCCCTCAACAGCCCCCTCCCTCAGGCCATTGACTGGAGATTGACAGGCGGGCTACCCATAAGACCCAGCACCCCACCAAGGGAGGCGGGGCTGCCCCAACTCCCACCCGCCCAACGGGCTCAACCCCCAGCCCTCTGACTGGAGACTGACAAGCGGGTGGACCCTAAGACTCAGCACCCCACCAGGGGAGGCGGAGCTGTCCCAGCTCCCACCCACCCACCAGGCTCCTCACCCAGGCCACTGGATCTGGAGACTGGAGGACTTTGGGACCCTGCCTTACAAAAGTGGGTAGGGGGTGCGGGTAAATAGGAGCCAGCATCTGCCCCTCCTCAATTCTCAAGCGGGGAATCCTCCAGCTGGGAATACTCAGCAAGACACCACCAAAGGGCCCCCCCCACAGTCGCAGACTCTGACAAAGCAGTGGAAACACAGCAGGGATCTGAAGGGCAGACCAGCAGCCAAGCTCCCCTTCTGAGAACCAGAAAGGCGCGGCTCCGCCCTTGGAGCCCACATCCCCAGCTGGGCCCCGCCCCTGGGAACAGAGGGGCCTCCTGCTGGTCCCCCTGAGAGCTCCTGAAACTCTCAATCCCCAGACCCTTGGCTTGGGGATGCCCCTGGAAGCAGCACAGGAAAACGTCCGCCAACCGCGCTCAGACGGAAGCTCGCAGATCCATCCAATGGTCCACAGTGAGGCCACTGGTTGGGCTAAGAGCTAGTCGCACAGCAACACATAAGTTTTATTCTAATACTTTCCAAATACTCTACCTACTTACCCCCTGACCTCTCTCATTCTATTTTTCTATCTCTGGACCTCTGCTCCTCTTTCAACCCTTATACTGCATGGATCTACACTTGATGGCTGTTGAGCAACATTGTATATCTAGGTGTTAAATTATACTCTAGGCTCAGAGGGACTTAAAGACAATAGAGATTGGATTGAGAAGCTTATTGTTTTGAATATAAATTGCTTATCAGTGAAAAATTAGACTAGTCGGTAACTGCAGGAAAAGAAAGAGTGATAATACCAATCAAAACTCATGAACATCTAGAGTCTGCCAGCTACAGAGGTCTAGGTTGGTTATATCTGAAAAACTATAATCGTGTTTAGTATTAATCTTGCTCCCATTTTCAAATGGGCAGAACAAGAAACTCAAGAAAAATGTCAAACCATGAAACAACACCTCCCACATCACCCACCCAATGTAAACAGCCAATGGAACATTAACTGGCAAGCCTAGAGGAAAGTCTTCCAAGTGCTGTACAAATGCAATTGATAAACATCATTAATGAAAAATGTGAAAATATAAAGAAAGAAATAAGGGAGGAAGCCATAGCTGAACAAGAGGAAACCATAAACAAGGTGATAAGTGAAAAAGAAGGAGCCATAAAGGAAGCCATAATAAAGGCTGTTCAAAGAAAGATGGATGAGTTCATAGAATCCACACATAAAAAGGTGAGCGAACTCCAGCAAATGTCCAAAGAAAATAAAGCTACTGAGCTAACCACTCAAATGGAAATCAAGGAGATAAATAAATCCATACATGATCTAAAAGAAGAGATGCAAGGCATCAAAAATGAGCAATTAGTAGCAAGGGAGATGAAAAATAAAGTAGATAGCTTTGATAGCAGATTAGAAAATGCAGAGGAGAGAATTTCCGGGGCTGAAGATAATTTAGTTATTATACAGAAAGAACAGAAAATGAGTCAATCCAAATCTAGGAAAAATGAGAGAGCGTTTCAGGAGATCCAAGATACAATTAGGAAGCCTAATTTAAGGTTAATTGGTATTGAGGAGGGTCTGGAGAAAGAGGTGAATGGTATTGGAAATATACTTCAGGGAATCATATCAGAGAATTTCCCAAATATCCAGAAGGGCAGACCCATTCAGATACGAGAAGCTTTTAGAACCCCAAACAGATCTGAACAGAAAAGAACATCTCACCGCCACATCGAAATCCGAACTGGATCAGTAGAAACCAAAAAAGGATCCTAAATGCAGCCAGGAAAAGCGTTCAGTAACATATAAAGGAAAACCAATCAGAATCACCACAGATTACTCAGCAGAGACCATGCAAGCACGAAGTGACTGGAAGCATATATGTCATGCCCTTAATTCAAATAACTACCAACCAAGAATACTGTAGCCAGGTAAGCTCTCATTCATAACTGAGGGAACAAGAAAAACATTCCATTCCAGGGAAAAGCTGCAACAATATGTCGAAACAAAACCAACACTACAGAGAATTCTCAAAGATGCTCTATACATAGAAAACCAAAATAAATGCAATATAGGGAAAGAAATGGCACCTAAACAGCATACCATCTAAGGACCACAAGAACTGTCAAGACACAGGCCCTACTAAAAGCTTTTAAAAATGGTAGGAACTAATAAATATCTCTCAATCCTAACTCTCAATATCAATGGACTGAACTCTCCAATTAAACGGCATAGGCTGTCTAGTTGGATCAAAAGGCAAGAGCCATCGTTCTGCTGTCTTCAAGAGACACATCTTACCCAAAAACCATCATCTTTTGAAAGTGAGAGGTTGGAATAAATTCTATCAAGCTAACTGCCCCCATAAACAGGCTGGAGTTGCCATCCTCATATCAGATACAATAGACTTCAAACTAAAATTAGTAAGAAAAGACACAGAAGGTTACTACATACTACTAAAGGGATCTTTCCTCCAGGAAGACATAACGATCCTAAATATTTACACACCCATTCAAGGAGCTCCAAACTTCACCAAGCAAACTTTACTTACACTGAAACCATACATAGATCGAAATACAGTGATTGTTGGTGAGTTTAACACACCACTCTCACCTATGGACACATCAACAAGGCAAAAAATCAACAGAGAATACTTAGAACTGAACAACTATATAGACCAACTAGATCTAACAGACATCTGCAGAATAGTCCACCCAGTAACAACACAATACACGTTTTTCTCAGCAGCACATGGAACATTTTCCAAAATAGACCACATCTTAGGCCATAAAGCAAACCTGGATAGGTTCAGAAACACTGAAATTATTCCATGCACACTCTCAGACCATAAAGGCATCAAATTGGAGCTGAACACACATCTCCACCAAAGAAAACCCTGTAACTCATGGAGATTGAACCACACATTGTTGAATCAAAAACAATGGGTAATCGAAGAGATCAGAACAGATATCCAACTGTTTATGAAATTTAACAAAAAGGAGCACACAAATATCAACTCCTTAGGGACACAACAAAGGCAGTACTCAGAGGAAAATTTATAGCGCTGAGTGCCTACAACAGCAAGTTGGAAAAATGGCAAACCAACTGGTTAATGTCTCACCTTAACCTCCTGGAAAAAAGAGCAACAAACCAACCCTAAACCCATTAGGAGAAAGCAAATTATTAAAATCAAAGCAGAATTAAATGATTTGGAATAAAAAAACTATAGAAAGAATCAACAAAAGAAGGAGTTGGTTCTTGAAAGAATTAACAAAATTGACAAGCCCTTAGCAAATCTTACCAAAAGAAGAAGAGAGCGTATCGAAATAAACAAAATCGCAGATGAAAATGGTAATATCACGACAGAAATTACCAAGATCCAGAATATCATGAGGGAATACTTCTCAAAGCTTTACGCCAACAAGTTTGAGAATCTAGAAGAAATGGATGAATTCTTAGACAATATTAACATACACACACTGAACCAAGAAGAGCTAACCCAACTCAACAGGCCTATTTCAAGCTCTGAAATAGAAATGGAAATTAGACAACTTCCACTTAAAAAGAGCCCAGGGCCAGATGGATTCACAGCTGAATTCTATAAGGTCTTCAAAGCAGAGCTCACACCAATACTCCTCAAGCTCTTCAACGAAATTGAAAATGAAGGTTCTTTACTAAACTGATTCTGTGAAGCCAGCATATCCCTCATCCCCAAACCAGACAGAGATTCATCAAAGAAAGAGATCTATAGACCCATTTCTTTGATGAACATCGATGCAAAACTTCTCAACAAAATACTGGTCAACCGTCTACAACAATTCATCAAAAAAAATATACACTATGATCAAACTGGATTCATCACAGGGAGGCAAAGCTGGTTCAACATACACAAATCAATTAATATAATTCAACACATCAACAGGAGCAGGGATAAAATCACATGATTGTCTCAATAGATGCGGAAAAGGCATTTGACAAGATCCAAAACCCCTTTATGTAAAAAGATGTGGAGAAACTAGGAATCCATGCAACATTTCTCAATGTAATAAAGGCTGTGTATGAGAAACCCACTGCTAGTATTATACTTAATGGTGAAAATCTAAAGCCATTCCCTCTAAAATCAGGAACGAGACAAGGATGCCCACACTCTCCACTCCTTCTTAACATAGTACTAGAATTCCTAGGCAGTGCAATAAGGCAAGAAGCAAGCATAAAGGGGATCCAAGTAGGGAAAGAGGAAATAAAACTATCCCTCTTTGCAGATGACATGATTCTGTATTTAAAGAATCCAATAGACCCTACTCCCAAGCTCCTTGAGCTGATTCAAAGCTTTGGAAGGGTAGCAGGCCATAAAATCAACCCTCACAAATCAACTGCCTTACTTTACGCCAACACTGAGAGGAACGAGGCAATAATCAGGAAAGAAAATCCTTTCACAATAGCCTCAAAGAAAATAAAGTACCTAGCAATTAGCTTAACTAAGAATATAAAGGACCGTTTAGATGAAAACTTTAAAACCCTAAAAAAGGAAATTAAAGCAGAACTAAGGAAATGGAAAAACCTCCCATGCTCCTGGATTGGAAGAATCAACATTGTGAAAATGACAATCTTGCCAAGGGCTATCTACAAATTCAATGTAATACCCATCAACATCCCAATGTCATTCTTTAAAGACATAGAAGAGGCAATTCAAAATTTCATATGGAATAATAAAAGACCCCGTATTGCAAAAACACTTCTTAGCAGAAAGAACAGCGCTGGAGGAATTTCAATTCCAAACTTAAGGCTCTATTACAGAGCTATAATTCTCAAAACAGCTTGGTACTGGCACAAGAACAGGCCTGAAGTCCAATGGAGTAGAACTGCGGACCCAGATATTGAACCACAGACCTATGGCCACCTAATCTTTGACCAGGGAGCCAAAAAAAATAGAATGGAAGAAAGATAGCCTCTTCAACAAGTTGTGCTGGCAGAACTGGTTAAACACCTGCAGAAAACTAAAGTTGGATCCTTCTTTGTCACCTTGCACTAGAATTAACTCCAAATGGATCAAAGACGTAGAGGTATAAGCTGACACACTGAAAAGTTTACAGGAAGGAATAGGAGATACACTAGGCCTCCTTGGTACAGGTCGAAACTTTCTTAATAAGGACCAAGAATCACAACAAATCAGAGAAAGGCTGGATAAGTGAGACTGCATTAAACTGCAGAGCTTTTGTATGGCAACGGATATAGCTAGTAAACTAATCAGGAAGCCTACAGAGTGGGAGAAGATCTTCACCAACCAAACAACGGAACAAGGCCTAATATCTAAAATATATCAACAACTCAAAAAATTGAATCACTCCAAAACTAACCTCCAAAGTAACACCCATCCCATTACAAAATGGGCCAAAGACTTAAAGAGAGTCTTCTCTGAAGAAGAAACAAAAATGGCCTATAGACACATGAAGAAATGCTCCACATCTCTGGTCATAAAAGAAATGCAAATCAAAACAAGTCTAAGATTCCACCTAACTCCAGTTAGAATGGCCAGGATCAGGAAAACGAATGACAACAGATGCTGGAGGGGATGTGGTCAGGAGGGATCACTACTACACTGTTGGTGGGAGTGCAAACTCGTTCAACCACTATGGAAAGCAGTGCCGCAGTGCCTCAAAACGCTAAACATACAACTCCCCTATGACCCAGCAATTCCACTACTTGGCATTTACCCAACAATCCAGAAACAAGGGCATACTAAACCCACTAGCACAACAATGTTCATTGCAGCACTATTCACCATAGCAAAGATATGGAACCAACGTAGATGTCCCTCAGTTGATGAGTGGATCAACAAGTTGTGGTATTTGTACACAATGGAATTCTATGCTGCTGTCAGAAAGAATGACATCGCCCCATTTGTTAGGAAATGGAAAGACTTAGAACAAATCATATTAAGTGAAGTAAGCCAGACTCAAAGGAACTTAGGCTCAGTGGTTTCCCTCATTCGTCATAATCAGTAGAAACCTTGGGCTGTACTAGCAGAGATTCTGAAATCTTCGCTTCTGCATCTTCTGAAATACCCCTTTCCCTCATCGTAGACAAGAAAAACAGATCCATCCCATGGTCCACTGTGAGGCCACTGGTTGGGCTAAGAGCTAGTCGTGCAGCAACACATAAGTTTTATTCTAATACGTTCCAAACTTTGTACTCAAATATGCTACCTACTTACCAACTTATGTCAGTTATCCTTATGCTATAACTTTTCTTCATTACTACAATATTCTTACACTCCTACGTTAAACCTCTTGCACCTCCCCTGACCTCTCTCATTCTTTTATTCTATCTCTGGACCTCTGCTCGTCTTTCAACCCTTATACTGCACGGATCTACACTTGATGCCTGTTGAGCAATATTGTATATGTAGGTGGTTAATTATTCTCTAGGCTCAGAGGGACTTAAAGACAATAGAGATTGGATTGAGAGGCTTATTGTTTTGGGTATAAATCGCTTATCAGTGGTTGTATTAGGCTGGTCTGTAAGTGCACAAAAAGAAAGAGTGATAATACCAATCAAAACTTGTGAACATCTAGTGTCTGCCAGCTACAGAGGTCTAGGTTGGTTATATCTGAAAAACTATAATCGTATTTAGTAGTAATCTTGCTCCCATTTTCAAATGGGCAGAACAAGAAACTCAAGAAAAATGTCAAATCAAGAAACAACATCCCCCACCCAATGTAAACAGACAAAGGAACAGTCACTGGCAAACCTAGAGGAGAGTCTTCCAAGTGCTACACAAATGCAATTGATAAACATCATTAATGAAAAATGTGAAAATATAAAGAAAGAGATAATGGAGGAAGCCATACCTGAACAAGAGGAAAGCAAAAACAAGGTGATAAGTGAAAAAGAAGAAGCCATAAAGGAGGCCAAAATAAAGGTTTTTCAAAGAAAGATGGATGAATTCAAAGAATCCACAAATAAAAACGTGACCAAACTCCAGCAAATGTCCAAAGAAAATAAAGCTACTGAGCTAACCACTCAAAAGGAAATCAAGGAGATAAAGAAATCCATACATGATCTAAAACAAGGGATGCAAGGCATCAAAAGTGAGCAATTATAAGCAAGGGAGATGAAGAATAAAGTAGATAGCTTTGGTAGCACGTTAGACATTGCAGAGGAGAGAATTTCCGGGGCTGAAGATAATTTAGGTATTATAAAGAACAGAAAATGAGTCAATCCAAATCTAGGAAATATGAGAGAGCGCTTCAGGAGGTCCAAGATACAATTAGGAAGCCTAATTTAAGGCTAGTTGGTATTGAGGAGGGCGTGGAGAAAGAGGTCAATGGTATTGGAAATATACTTCAGGGAATCATCTCAGAGAATTTCCCAAATATCCAGAAGGTCAGGCCCATCCAGATACGAGAAGCTTTTAGAACCCCAAACAGACCTGACCAGAAAAGAACATCCCACCGCCACATTGTGATCCGAACTGGATCAATAGACACGAAAGAAAAGATCCTAAAGGCAGCCAGGGAAAAGGGATCAGTAACCTATAAAAGCAAACCATTCAGAATAACCCCAGATGTCTCAGAAGAGACCATGCAAGCACGAAGTGACTAGAAGCATATATGTCATTCCCTTAAATCAAATAACTACCAACCAAGAATACTGTAGCCAGCTAAGCTCTCATTCATAACTGAGGGAACAAGAAAAACATTCCATTCCAGGGAAAAGCTGCAACAATATGTCGAAACAAAACCAACACTACAGAGAATTCTCAAAGATGCTCTATACATAGAAAACCAAAATAAATGCAATATAGGGTAAGAAATGGCACCTAAACAGCATACCGTCTAAGGACCACAAGAACTGTCAAGACACAGGCCCTACTAAAAGCTTTTTAAAATGGTAGGAACTAATAAATATCTCTCAATCCTAACTCTCAATATCAATGGACTTAACTCTCCAATGAAATGGCATAGGCTGTCTAGTTGGATCAAAAAGCAAGAGCCATCGTTCTGCTGACTTCAAGAGATACATCTTACCCCAAAACAATCATCTTTTGAAAGTGAGAGGTTGGAATAAACTCTATCAAGCTAACTGCCCCCATAAACACGCTGGAGTTGCCATCCTCATATCAGATACAATAGACTTCAAACTAAAATTGGTAAGAAAAGACAAAGAAGGTTACTACATACTACTAAAGGGATCTTTCCTCCTGGAAGACATAACGATCCTAAATATTTACACACCCTTTTGAAGATTCTGAAAAGATTGAAGATTCTGCCAGTGTAAGTTAGATTCCGGCATTGATATTAAATAATGCAATGAGTAGGGATTTATATTTGAAATATCACTGTTGACAAAATCTAACACACATTTGCTTAGTATTTGCTTTTGATTTCCCAAGAAGTACAGTACAAGCTAACACTTGTGGCATATATCGACTGGGAGAAATGATTCAGAATATGTGACTCATTTGAACAGGAGTCAGTGAAAGATACAGAAGCAGGATACCCATATTGTGATAATTTGTATCTTTTGCATATTTTGTGTTTGTTATTAATTCCATTTGTGGTGTACATTTCTAGGTAAAAACTTTTAAAATGTTTCCAAACAATTTGTTATTTCAACAGCAAAAAAAGACATTTATATGCCTGATAAAATTCATAGAATCCAAATTTTTCCATATTATTTTTTGTTTTTTCTTTTTTTGGGTGGGTCATAGATCTTGAACTCAGCTTGGGCACTATCCCTGAGCTCTTCAGCTCCAGGCTACCACCTTACCCTGGAGCCAAGCCCCACTTCCCATTTTCTAAAGGTAAATTGGAGATAAGTGTCTCAGGTCTTTTTGTGCCAGGATGGCTTTAAACCTTGATCCTCAGATCTCAGCCTCCTGAGTAGCTAGGATTATAGAAGTGAGCCACCACCCCATCATGCTCAGCTTTCTGGGTTTTTTTTAAACTCGGTTTGAGCACTGTCCTTCAGCTTTGTTCAAGCCTAGTGATCTTCTACTTGAGCCACAGCACTACTTCTGGTTTTTTCTGTGTATGTGGTACTGCGGAATTGAACCTTCGTTTTCATACAAGCACTCTACAACTATGCCAAACTCCCAGCCCCTCCACATTAGTTTTTATGATAGATCTTTCCATGCATCCAGGATGGCTAGAAATCCTTCTTGAGTTTCCCAAGATCAGGGAGTATAGGTGTGTCCCATCCTGTGTGGCTACATAACCATTGTTTAGGGTACAGTTCTCTCTTCATTCTACCCATCTAGAGCAATTTTCATCTTCCATGTATAATCATTAAACCTTCAGCTCCTGTTCCTCTCTACTCCATTCTCTGGAACCATCGTGCTTTTTGGCTCTAAGGGTTTGTTGATCCTTGGAAGCTCTGGAAGGGAAAACATACCCTAGCTCTTCCTTTATGACTGCTGTATTTTTAGTTTACTGTAATCAAGATTCATCTGTAAAATATAGTAAAATGTTCTTCCTTTTCAATGCATTGTTTTGCATATTTCTACCTTTTGATTATTATTAATAGTTGTGAATGGATTCTCCACATATTTGTTCTAGTCTCTGCTTTCTCTTCCATTAGGTACAAATCTAGAAATAGAAGTGTTGGACCATATTTCTATGTAATTCTATATTTAGTACTTTTTTAGCACTCTCCACGCAATTTTTGATTGTTTTATATTCCTTGCAGAACTATTCCGAAGTTCTACTTCTTCTCACTACCTTCCCAGTAATAGTTAGACTTTGAAAGTTGTTTTTTTGTATGCATGTGTGTGTGTGTGTGTGTGTTTGTGTGTGTGTCTGTGGATCTTGTTGTTTAAAACTATATTTATATTAACATATTTAAAGTAATGATTTCATTGTTAATATTGAACTTCTTTCTACATTTTGAACTATTTTTCTATATATTCTTTTTAGAAAATCCTCTCCAATCTCCAATTTTTTTCCCTTTTTTTTGAGGGGTAGTGGTGAAAGTCATGGGGCTTGGACCTTGGGCCGTGAGCTCTTTAGTTTAAGGCTATTGTCCTACCCTGAGTATTGCCCCTCAGTTCTTCTGCTCACAGCTCCCTACCCCTCTTCCCATTATATACAGAACAAAGGTCATCCTCAGTCTTTTTGAAAAAGTAAAACATACAGTAAATTTGTAGTATAAAACAGCAAGAAATAAATTTCTTGCCAGGTGCAGTGACTTCTACCTGTAATCCTAGCTACTCAGATATCAGGCTGATATCTAAAGATTTGGTTCAAAGCCAGCCTGGGCATTAGAAAGTCTATGAGACTCTCATCTACAGTTAACCACTAGAGTATGGGAAATGGCACTGTGGCTTCATAGGTAGGGTGATAGCCTTGAGTTGAAGAGCTCAGGAACAGTGCCCAGGCCCAGAGTTCAAGCCTTACAAATCCCCCAGCCAAAAAAAAGAAAAAAAGTTTCTTCCCCAAGTGATTATTATGCCAGACATAGAACATTAACATTCTGGATGTACTTCACAGTATTATTACTTGATACCCTAAGATTTTGCAATATTCTCTCAGTATCAGCATATGTCATCATATAATGTAGTTCCTTTTCAATGGAATAATTCCATTTATAACCTAAATCTACTCCCCCGACTTATTTTTCTCAATACCACAATTGCTCTACCATGATATGCCACAAGCCATTAAACATTTTATGGTGGGTAATTGGAAAGGAGTCTCATGGAATTTTGTGCCAGGCTGGCTTTGAAACCATGGTCCTCAGATCTCAGTCTCCTGAGTAGCTAGGATGACAGGCGTGAGCCACCAACACCTGGCTTGCCTTTTTATTTTTTTGTGGGTCTTGGGACTTGAACTCTGGGCCTAGGCACCATCCCTAAGCTTTTCAGGTCAATATTTCTTGTAAGTCTAAAGATTTAAGTAAAGGAATACAATTCCAACAAAAAAAAGAATAAAATTCCAGACATGGTGTGTTTATAACTCAGTGCTAATTACTTGATGAAAATGTGCCATTCCAGAAGCTGGTGTCATTTGATGATGTAGCTGTGGATTTCAGCTGGGAGGAGTGGCAGCATCTGGATAATGCTCAGAGGACCCTGTACAGAGATGTAATGCTGGAGACCTACAGCAACCTGGTGTCCTTAGGTGAGCAAAAGTTAAATTCACTTGCAAGGCCAAGTGCCTTGTTATTTTGCAGATACGTGAATGTTTATCAAACTTTGAATACTATTTAAATGAAAGATTCCAGGCCCTGAGAAGTATCATTACTTTCTAAAGAAAACCTAAGGTAATTTTGTACTCATTCTTCAGGATACCTTCAGAATACTTTGACAACAGTTCTAAATTATGTTTCCTCTAATGGAGACGACATTCCAAACTTACACAGTAATTGTAAGTGGATAAACCATCCAGAATAGAATATATATCATTATTGGAAATAGGATCTACAAATCACTAAACAGTGAGTTTATAATGGAAACCTGGCACTAGGTGCAATGTTTCATGCCTGTAATCTTAAAATATTCAGGAGGAAGAAATCTAAGAACTCTAATTTGAAGCCAGCAATGGCATAAAAATTGCCATGAAACTCTATAACTCCAAGTAACCCCTCAAAAATGTTAGTGGAGTGTCAGGAGTTTGACTTTGTTGTTGAGTGCTTGCCTAGCATGCATGAAGACCTATGCATGTAAGTGGAGCTGGGACTCAAACTGGTATTTTTCTAGCCTTGAGCAAGACAGCTAAGTTTATGCCATACAAAATGAATCCAGAGCTGGGGAAAAGTCAACCATGGAGCCAGTGAGAAATGAGAGAAAAGATTTAATAGATAACTTGTGAGTAGGATGTCTGTGAACTTAAAGCAATGATGACACAGCATAAGCAATAATTCTCTACTGTTTCTAATTTACAGGGCCCTGTGTTCCCAAACCTGTATTAATTGACAAGCTAGAGCACTGTGCAGAACTCTGGATAGGAAATTCCTCTGACAAGAATATCACAGGTGAGTGAATGCATCTTCATATTGATGTTGGAGCCTGAGCCCCATTGGTAAGTTCATGTTGTGATGTACTGAGCAATAATATTCTTAGTTACCCTAAATCCTGTGTGGAACCTATGGAATTCTTTGTGAATGAATCAAGAATCATTTTCTTTTCCCAATCCTATGCTTGGTCTCAGGGCCTGAGCATGGTCCTTGGGTTTTCTCAAGGCTAGCTCTCTACTTCTTGAGTCATAGCACCACTTCTGGCTTTTTCTTTGTATGTAGTACCAAGGAACTGAACCAGGTCTTTGTGCATGCTAGCCCAAACCCCCGGCACCAAGAATCATAGGGTGATATGATGAATTCTATGTGGCAGTAGAGTTAAAGTTAGATTTCTCTGTAGAAATCACTGTGAAACAAAATAAAATGAGAAAGCCATGAGCCCGTGGCTCATGCCTGTAATCCTAGCTACTTAGGAGGCTGGGATCTGAGGATCAAGGTTCAAAGACTGACCTATCACAAAAACACCTTAGACTCTTCTCTCCAATGAACCAATAGAAAAAATGAGAAGTGGGGTTGATTCTAAAGACATAGGGCAGTAGCCTTGAGCTGAAGAGCTCAGGAAGAACAGCCAGGTCTAGAATTCAAGTCCCATGACCGCAAAACAAGAAAGAAAGAAAGAAAGAAAGAAAGAAAGAAAGAAAGAAAGAAAGAAAGAAAGAAAGAAGAAAGAGGGAAGAAAGAGGGAAGGAAGGACAGGAAGAAAGAAAGAAAGAAAGAAAGAAAGAAAGAAAGAAAGAAAGAAAGATATTTCATTTCTTTAAAACTAAGACTATAAATGATTGAGCAAACAAGGAATAAGTCAGGGCATTATTCTCTGATAAGGATAATATCTTTATGCTGGTAGGAAGAGACTGGTATTCAAAACCAGACGTTTCAACCAGAAATTGAGCCTAGTGGTAGAGTGCTTGCCTAGCATGCACAAAGACACAGGTTTTATTCCTTATTACAACATACATAGAAAAAGCCAGAAGTAATGAATTCATTCTTAGAGTTCTAGTCTTGAGAAAACCCAAGGACAGTGGTTAGGTCCTAAGTTCAAACCCAGGAATGGAAGGAAAAAAAAACAACAAAGTTTCAATCAACATAAGAAAATTAACTAGACAATGAGCTGGGGATTTTCTGGTCTTCCATGGTTCTGAGGGACAGGAGTGTTAGAAAAGGAATTTTTATAAGACTTCAAATGGAAAGAAACAAATTTCAAAATTCCCACAAATACCTAAATTGAGACTTTAGTGAGAAGTTGTAACTGAAGGGATATAGGTGTAAGACCTTACTCTCAAGAATCGTTCTTGCTTGGATCAAAGGCAAACAGACATATAAACCAAACTTGTGGCCGCTGAATCTAGAAAAAATTCGTGTTCCTCACTTAATGGTTAATAAGCAAACAGCATTGAAACTGGGTAAGGTAATCCTATCTGGTACTCAGGACCTGAGACTCTTATCAGTAGTTAACTCTAGAAAACAGGAAGTGGGGCTGTAGCTCAAGGATAGGGGTTATAGTCTTCTGCTGAAGTGTTCAGGGACAGGGCCGAGGCCTATGAACTACAAAAAAAAAAGAAAAGAAAGTTTTAAAAAGATGCAAAACAGCACAATATTGAGAGTATTTCTCAAAAATAAAAGAAAGGCAGCTATTCCTCAATGTATAAACAAAACAGTATTTGAAAAAAAACAGCTGCAGGTATATTATAGGTAGTATTCAGCTTAAAACTGTAGCAATACATAGATGGGTAATTTCAATAAATATTTCCTGTGATATAAAAAGAGAACTAAAACACAGAAAAACATTATTGGTCATTGTAAAATATCATTTTCTTAATAGGTTAGGGAGAAAAGCATATATTTCTCACAAATCAATTTCCACTTTTATATTTTAAAATATCTAACACTTAGGATGGGAAAGTAAAGTCATTACCTTTACAGTAAGGAATATTTGTATCTCATGTATGTTTGTGTCTTTTTTTCTATGACTCATTTTAGATGTCCAGGTAATGGAAAATGTGTTCAAGACTTGCCAGGAAAGTCCACATGAATGTCTATGTGAAGTAGCAGTTGCAAGTAGTATCGAAGTGGAGGAAAACGTGAGATTTGCAACAACTTTAAATTTGAGCTCTACACATAATACAGAGCTGATTAGTAATAACGGTAACAACTTAGGGGTGAGGACTGAGGAGTTCATTAATTGCCCAAGAAATTCTTCAGGGAGGGAGGAAAACAGCTAAATGTACTGTGTGATGAAAAATATTGTACTTAACACCGACCATCACTACACATCTGAAAATGTACACAGGAGAGACTCCTCATATATGTAGTGAATGTGAGAAATCTTTCAGTAATGAAATACGCCTTTCAATACCTCAGAGCAAATATCCTGAGATATGTGATGCGTACATCAAGTGTGAAAATTAATTTCTGAGGAGTCAGACCTGACGCTCCAACCTCGATCTCCAAGAGAAGACAAACCTTATGAATATGAGGAACGTAATAAAATTTCTGCCCAGAATTCAGCTCTCAGCACGCATCAGAGATCTCACACAGAAAAGAAATCTTATGAGTGGGATAAATGTGGGAAGACTTTTAGACTAAAATCATACCTCACTTTGCACCAGAGAAGACACACAGAAGAGAAACCTTATGAATGTAACAAATGTGAAAAGTCTTTCACCCAGAAGATACACCTTCGAGTTCATCAAATAACACACACAGGAGAGAAATCTTATAAGTGTAATGAATGTGGAAAGTCTTTCCAAGGGAAGGGAAAACTTCGTGTTCATCAGAGAATACACACAGGAGTGAAACCTTATGAATGTAACCAATGTGTAAAGTCTTTCAGACAGAAATCTTCCCTCAAATTGCATCAAAGAACACACACAGGAGAGAAACCTTATGTGTGCAACAAATGTGGAAAGACCTTCAAGTGGAAGTCATATCTTGATGGGCATAATAGAACACACACAGGAGAGAAAACTTATGCATGTAGTGAATGCGGAAAGTCTTTCAAATGGAAGGTAAAACTCCATGTTCATCAGAGAATATACTCAGGAGAAACACCTTATGAGTGTAACATATGTGCAAAGTCCTTCACACAGAAGCCAAACCTCAACATGCATAAGACAATTCAAACAGGAGAAAAACCTTATGAATGTAACCGATGTGGAATGTCTATCAAATGGAAGTCTTCCCTCAAATTGCATCAGAGAACACACACAGGAGAGAAACTGTACGAGTGCATCAAATGTGGTAAGACCTTCAGATGGAAGTCACATTACAGGAGGCATAACAGAATTCACACATATTAGAAACCTTAGGAATATAACCAAAGTTGAAAGTCTTTCGTGCAGTATTCACCCTTCAGGAAGCGTAAGAGAGTTCACACATATGAGAAGCCTTAGCAATGTAATAAATAGGAAAGACTTTTTACTCTGTGGAAGAAAACTCAGCTTGTGTCACAGAACCAACACAAGATAAAACCCTTAATGAATGTAGCAAATGTTCAGTCTTTTCCCCAGAAGGCACAAGTCAAGATTTATCACTAAACACCCACAGGATAGAATCCTATGAATAAAATGAAAGGGAAATTTTTTTGAAGAACTCATAGTTGAGTTTGCATGATACCACACAGACACAGGATAAAAATTGTTTGAATATAAGAATATGAAAAATCCATCATGAACGTATGACTAAGTATAAAATGCACATAGGAGAGAAAAACCTTATGAATATTACAAATCTGGAAAGTGTTTGACCTGGAAGGCATACTTCTGTGTTCATCACAAACCTGATTCCCATAGAAGAAAAGAAAACTAATGAATAGAACAAATGTGCAATGACTTTTAATCAGAAGTCAGTCTTCAGTACATTTCAGAACATACACAACAGAGAAATTCTGAGTAATGAAAAACATTTAGCTATATATAGAATCTCTGTATATGGGAGCATTAGGGTAAGTCTTCTAAACAAAGTCAACCATCAGCAAGCATTAAGAGCACTCACAGAAGAAATAATAGCATGTAGGAAAACCTTTGTCAGAAACCTCTAAAAGCTGACTGTGTAGCTTAGTGGTGAGTGCTAACCTATCAAGAATGAAGGCCTGGGTTAGATTCCTCAATACTACGTGAAAAGAGCAAGCCAGAAGCAGCACTATGGTTCAAATGGTAGAGTGCTAACCTTGAGCAAAAGTAGCTCAGGCCCTGAGTTCAAGCCTAAGGATTGGAGAGAGAGAGAGAGAGAGAGAGAGAGAGAGAGAGAGAGAGAGAGAGAGAGAGAGAGAGAGAGAGAGAGAGAGACAGAAAGAGAGAGAGAAAGAGAGAAAAGAGAGAGAAACAGGAACTTCTAAATTTTACAGAGATAGAGAAGGAGAGAGAGAAGGAGACAGAAACTAATTTCTAAACTTTATAGTCTTTTTATTTCCTTACAAATTCGTCTATGTCATTCTTTCTGACAGAAGCACAGAATTCCATTGTGTAAAAATACCATATTTGATCTACTCATCAACTGACGGGCATCTGGGTTGGTTCCATACCTTTGTTATAGTAAATAGTGCTGTAATAAATGTTATTGTTCTAGTGAATTTAGTGTGTCCTATCTGGACGATTGGCAAGTAGTGAAATTGCTGGATCACAGGGGAGCTCTATGTTTAGTCTTTTTGGGATACTGCCATAGTGCTTTCCATAGTGGTTGAACGAGTTTGCAATCCCACCACAGTATAGTAGTGATCCCTCCTGGCCACATCCCCTCCAGCATACGTTATTAGATTTCTGGATCTTGGCCATTCTAACTGGAGTGAGGAGGAAAAGGGAAAGAGGAACTGAAACTTTCTCTCCTTACAGATGACATGATTCTGTATTTAAAGAACCCTAAAGACTCTACTCCGAAGCTGCTTGAGCTGATATAAAACTTTGGTAAGGTAGCAGGGTATAAAATTAACCCTCAATGTCAACTGCCTTCCTATATGCCAACAAATGAGAGGAATGAGGCAAGAATCAGGATAGCAACTCATTTTGCTATCAAAGAAAATAAAATACCTAGGAATTAACTTAGAATGTAAACCACCTTTTTGATGGAACTATAAACTCTGGAGAAGGAAATTAACGCAGAACTGAGGAAATGCAAAAACCTATGCTCCTGGTTTGGAAGAAGTAATATTGTAAAAATGGCAATCTTGATAAGGACTATCTAAAAATTCAGTGTAATATTCATCAATATCCCAATGTCATTCTTTAAAGAAACAGAAGAGGAAATCCAAAAGTTCACTTGGAATAATAAAAGACCCCTTATAGTCTGTCTTCTTGCATGATACATAATGTTTAATCTCACCTTCTCCACCAAAATCTCACCTTTCTCATTGAGACATAGGTGGCCCTGTTTACTAGCAGCAAAGGCTCAAACGCGCAGTTTCAGGTGTCACCACTGCCTCTGTTACTGGGTAGATCCAACTCTGTCATTGATTCTTAGGTCTGCTCTGGGAGTCTTGGTCACAAGTTGTTCTGTGGCATCTGCTGCCAGCCTGTGCCTATTTGCTTCCTTTTCCTCCAGCAGCCTACAACAGGGAATGAAGTTCAGGCGCTGATGCTCTCCTTCATATGCAGGGCAGGATGAGCCCAACCCTCCCACATCTTCCTCTTCTAATTTTTGGGAAAAAATGTGCTGGCAAAAGTCCTCAGGTGTGGCACATGGCTGATCCACACTTTTAATCCAGGCTGGTCAGGAGGCTGAGATCTGAGTATGGAAGTTCCAAGTCACCTAGAACAGGAAAGTCTGATAGATTCTTACTACCAAAAATAAAAACAGCTGGGAATGGAATTTGGGCTCAAGTGGTAAAGGGCTAATCTTGAGTACAAATGCTTAGTGGCCAGGCCCTGAGTTCAGGCTCCAGCACTGCCAACAACCTCACTTTAGTGAGATTTTAGCTTTATCCATGTAGGCACATCTCACTGGAATCTTTGCTGGTAGAGATAGTCTTCATAATTTTGTCTCAAGGTAAAGGTCCTCCTGGGGTAGTACACAAAAGATATCATTTAGAGAGGAGCCCCACTTGCTCCAGGTTTGAAGATGGCATAGGTCAAGCCAGCACGGAGTTGGCACATCAGTCTTTTTCATAGCACCACATACCAGTGAATGTCAAATGACATTGATTGTTGTGGGATTGTGTGATTGAAGTGCCCCATTAAGGGCAATGTAAGCACATCCAAACTTGGATACCAGGAATGCTGAAATCTCAAAGCTAAGATTTCTGTTGGCTACAGAAATGCTGGTGTGTCTGTGATTCACTAAAAGTTCAGGTGCAAAGATTCTGAAGCTTGATGCCATGTGTTTATTCCATTTAGTAAAATTATTTTAATGCACTGTATAAGTTAAAACATTTGATAAGAGTCAGGGGTAGTGAAAACATTGTTCTTGAATTCAGGTGTCTGGCAGGGTAATGGGGGGGTGTTGGTGGCTGGGACTATGAAGCTGGAGCTGCTATCAAACCATGGATCATGTTCCTCTTTGTCTGGGAGAAATGACTCCAAAGATGAAATTTGAATGGTGAGGAAAAGATGATGATGTACTCAGGAAATTTCTCCTAAACAAATACGCATGTGGAAGTGGGATGGGGGCTGGGCATGTCTGAGGCAGAGCTTAAGGGGGTTTCTCATGGCGTTGAGAACGTTCCTTGCGACTTCAGGCATACAGCAGGGTGTTTTAGATGACCATTGTGAGATGGATGGAATAAGACTGGAGACAAGATGAATGCTGGGATCCTGCAATGCTCTTGCATGAGTGGCTGGTGGCTCACCTGAAAGAACTAATTATGTCTAAAAAAGAAATCAGGAATTTGTTTTGATTAGATAATACCTGTAATCCGAGGCATATTCAGGATCCTGATCTTAGTATTGTGGTTTAAAACCAACCTAGCAAAGGGAAAAATGCATGAGACTCTTACTCCCAGTTTAGAGCAAGAACAAAGATTGAAGTAGAGCTGTGACTCAAGAGCTAGACTGCTACCTTGCGCAAAGAAAAGCTAAGAAAAAGCTCCAGGTCTTGAGTTCAAGGCCAGCAATGAAAGAAGGAAGGTAAAAAAAGGGAAGTATGTGAGGAAGGGAAATATATAAATGAAAGAGAGAAGGAACTAGAAATTTAAAACTAGAGAATATTTAAAAGTCATCAGTCCTTCTAAGAAAAGTGTTGGAGTTTGGGTTCTATATGTGGTGAACTGGAAGCCCAGCAGTGACTTGTTAACCAAAGAGTCACCATGATGAGCAAAGGATAGAAATCTGCATGAGCCTCTTAGCGGATGGAGTCACAGAAGAGAACCTCAGCTCCCATCCCATAGTTAGAAGGACATAGAGATGGGGAAGTTGGCATCACCTTGATGTCATTGTGTCCATGGAGACTGGAAGCCATGGCTCTGTGAAAGCACAATGTTCTGGTTATTGAGCTGGGAGGCTGAGGAGAGCCAAGTCCTGGCCATGAAGAAATCAGGGTGGCAGCAGAGCAACTCTGCTGCAGTGTGTGCCTGCTTGGCTGTTCTTATTCTGTGGTGGATCAGGCCGGAGCGGGTGATAGTAACTGTTTTGTGGTCACAAGCCCTTCACCAAGAGCTTCCTCTGGGATCCTCATAAGCTACAGGGTGGCTGGTGGTGGGATGTGTGTGGGGTGGAAGTGACAGAGGGATGGACGCATGGCAAGGTGGGTGAAGAGATGAGAGGAATGATGAGAGCCCAGTTCATTGGTTTCCAAGGTTAATGGGTGGGAAGTAGAGAGGTATGATGGAGGAATGATGGAGGCAGGGGAAGGTGGTGACAGAGTGAGGCCATCTGTAGTGCCAGCCTGGCCATCATCTGAAGCCCATAGGCAGCTTCCTGATCCTTCACTTAGTCCTGCTCCTTGTGGAGGGAATGTCACGTGTACCCAGAGCTAGGGGTGGGGCAATGTTAGTAGCACCTGGAGAACCATTGGCCTCTACCTGGGTGAGGGGTGGTTATGGCTCCCATGCTGGGTGGCCTGATAGCTATGGAACAGATCTCTCCTTAGCTACCACAGTCAGTGGCTGCTCTCCATCTAGGGTTAGGGCACCTGCTCAGCCATCAGGACACCCCATGCCAGGACAGAGGCCTACAATTCAGATGGCAGCACAGGGGTGAAGATGATCTCACCGTAGCCCTAGTTACATGGCTGCCCCAGCATGCAGGACAGGATGAGCTGGGGGAAGATGTTCTCTGTGTTTTTCCACAGCCTATCCCGGCCTCTTCTTGTGTCTGATTAGACCAAGAGAGTACCAGGTTCCCTCTCATAGTCCTGGTTCTTTTTCTTTTACAGTCATGAGGCTTGAACTCAGGTCCTGGGTACTGTCCCTGAGCTCTTTTGCTCAAGGTTGATGCTCTACCATTTGAACCATAGTGCCATTTCCAGCTTTTCCTTTTCATGTGGATCTCTGATATTTCCAGTGCTGTGCCTGCAGGGAGGCACTCACCCCACAGACAGAGCCACCTCTGCCGTGACTGTGACTGCCCACAACCCTCACACCCACTCCTTGCACACCCCTCGACTCCAGTTTTAGCTCCTCTTGGACTGGGTGTCCAGCCTACCCCTTCCTGCACTCACAAAGGGTCTACAATTGTCTTCCCAGGGTCCTTTCTTCTGCCAGCCAGAGTACAGACTGTGCACATCTTGACGATCACAGAGCTCAAAGCCAAAGGCTGAGATGCAGAAGGGGGTGACCCAGTAGCTGCACAGGGCCCATGGATCATCCTGTGCATCCCCCAGCCTGTGACGTCCCCCACCCCCTTGGCAGGGAAGCTCCATGCCCACATCCTGATCCCTGGTCCCCTCCAATTCCATTCTCCCTTGGATTTTGCAGACTGTCTACCATCAGGATCTAAAATTCTATTCATCACTTTATGTCCTTATCACTGATTTGCTACTTTGACAGGATCTCCCCGTGCCTGGAGAGTGGTCATGTCATGTACTCTCTGTGGAGAAGTTGCCCCAGGAGAAGAAATATGCACTTCATGTGAGTGTTGGACAGGGCAGGAGGGCTCCCTAGGATCAGAAGCCACAGGAGGGGTGCAGATGGGGGAATGCTAGGGGCCCCAGGGGACAGTGGGAGTTAGGGCACAGTTGGTTCCTTCTGCAGGGTTGACACCGCTTCACAAACCCAACAGAATGAGGTTCACATTACAGATGTCAGAGACAGTGCAGATTGCCAATGGGCGCAGGGGTCACTGTCACCCCCAGATGCTGGCTGCATGCTGGGATGCACGCAGAGATGTTTTCAAGATCAGATAATGAGGATGTTGCAGGGTGTAACCATTCTTTTCAGCTGGCTCTCTAGCTCTCTTGAGCTTCATCTCTATCTTTGGCTTTTTCTTGGCAGTTAACTGGAAATGAGAGTTTCATGGACTTTCCTTTCTGGACTGGCTTCAAACAGAAGCTATGCACAGTTTTCAAACCATACCCTACTGAAGAAGGGAAGCTTGATCTGGTGCTTAACTGGGTTGCACTTTGGCTCCGTTTGCTATGCCTCACGGGAGGGGGCTCATCATTTGTAGACTAAGATCTCATGACCTTCAAAGCCAAATGCTACCTGAAAGTTCAGGGTCCCAGCCTATGTGTTGGGCCGGGGTGAATACATTCTCTGTTATGCTGGGTCATCAACCCATGTTTTAAGCTGGAAGTAGGTAGTGCCACATTTGATAAGAACATCTGCCAGAGATTGTCACCTCATGAAAGCAGATTCTAAATTTGTATTCCATTTCCTGTGGTGGAGAAATCCCCTCCAAGTTAGACAGGCTCACATCCACCTGCAGGTCATACTCCTAATGCAACCTTGAGTGTCCTCATGGTATTGGGATCTAAGTTTGTAGGGAATGCTGCTTTAGTCCATGAATTAGCTGGACAAGTGATGACAAACGTGTTGTGGATTAATATGAGAACAATTTAAGAAGCCCTGGAGGAGCATCAACCTGACCCTCTGTGGTGCTATAAATCTGATAGGATGTTCCAGACTGAGAAACAATCACATGGCTTTGTGTTTGGCATCCAGACAAGTGAGTGCATGTCTTAGCTGTCAGCCAGTACAGAGGAGGACATGAATAAGTGGGTGGAAAGCATCTGTCAGAACCCTGTCTGGGGGCAGGTGGAGAGAACATAGGAAGGTAGATACCATGGCTGTGGTGGGGCCAAAAAAAAGGGTAAAAGAGGCAAAGGAACCAGGTACTGGTAGCTCAAGACTGTCATCCTAGCTACGCAGGAGTTTGAGATCTGAGGATCACAATTCAAAGCCAGCCCAGGACAGAAACTCCATGAGACTCTTATCTGCAATAAACTACTGAATGCAAGAAGCTCAAGCTCAGTGACAGCATCCAGGCCTAGCGTTCAAAACCCAGGACTGGCAGAAAAAAGTATCAAAGGACAAGAAGCTGGCCAAAAGTTAGAGGGACTCTATCTTGACAAACAATACAATGATAAGTTGCACTCAGAAGACTTGCACAAAATCTGGAAATGCGTGAGACCTATCTATGTATGTTTCCTGTTTGTCTAAATATATATGGTTATGCATTTATATATTAGTATAGAGAGACAGATCAATACATATGACTATACATATATACATAGCCAGGCACTTATGGGTGGGTGGTATACTGTGTGAGAGTTTGTGTTTGTGTTTTGTGGATGGCTATCTATGTTTAAGAAAGATAGAAAATATGTAAATATCTTTAAAAAAAACTTGATAAAATATAGAGAGACCTAAGCTCTTGAGGGAATCGGAAATGACAAGATTATTCACAGGCACGTTTATCCTTATGGATTCCTCAGCAAGTTTTAATTTTTTTCATTATTTTCTTTCTTTTTTTGAACCAGTGCTAAGGATTTCTCTCAGGGACCAGGTGCTGCCAATTACTAATTTTCTCATGGCTGGTACAAGAGGAACTGAGCCACAGTTCCACTTTTGCCTTATTTATTCGTGCTTAACTGAAGATAAAGATTTCTATCAGTGACTTTCTTTCAGGGGCTGGATTCTAACGAGGATCTCCAGACCTCAGGCTTCTCTATAGCTACAATTAACAATATGAGAACCCAGCACTGGGTTCCAATGCACAGGGCAAGAAATTGAGTGAATCTCTCAACTCCAATTAGCTATAATAAGCTAGAAGTGAAAGACCAATACCTTTGAGGAAAAGATGCTGAGGGTTATCACACAGGCCCTATGAGTAAGCCCTAAACCCTGTACACATGTGTGCATGCACACATTGGCAGATACACATACACATGCACACACACAATATCTCAGGCAATATTGTATTTTGAATTAATATCCAAAGATTGGACAAAGGATAGCAAGTAATAAAATCTGTTTTTCTTGTCTACATTGAAGGAAAGGGATAAGTCACAAGATGCAGAAGCGAAGAATTCAGAGGCAAATGCTGTGAGTGAATAACTTGTAAAAAGCACATTTCTTTTCTTTTCTTTTCTTTTGTTTTTCTGCCATTCCTGGGGCTTAAACTCAGGGCCTGAGCACTGCTCTTGGCTTTTCCCAAGTCTAGCCCTCTGCCACTTGAGCCGCATTGGAATATGGATTTTTATATCTGTGTGATATTAAGGACTCAAACCTAGATCTTCATGGATGCTAGGCAAGCACTCTACCACTGGGCCAAACTCTAAACCCCGATAAAGTATTTATAAATAGTCATCATCATCATATCAAAATATCCTTTCTCCTACAAAGAATGAACACTTATCTATGTCTGTAAGACTTTTTTTTATGTCACCAATGCTTCTGTGATTTTCCCACTTGCATTTTTACAGATGACAGCACAGATATTCATCAGGAAGAAAAATAGATTACGATACAGAAACCTAACCACGTCCTAGTAGATTGAAGTGAATAATATGTGCAAGATGGCCTGGGTGTTTCATCTATTTGTAGAGTGCTTGGCTACCACACAAAAAGACTCTGGTTTGATTCTGGAGTACTATATACATAGAAAACGCTGGAAGTGGTGCTGTGGCTTGGTGGGACAGCTATAGCCTAAAGAAAGCCTAAGAACAATGGTCAGGCTCTGAGATCAAGTCCCAGGACTAGCAAAGAAAATGTGCAAGAGGCAAAATGCAAGCTGAGAAGGCACTGTGAAGCAAAATGTCTTGTGAAGGGTAAGGGGAATAGTGACAGTTAAGTTTGGATCTTACCTAAGAAAGGCTCCTTGATCCTGAGACCAGGCTAGCACTTACGCCTAGTTAATGACTTGGGATTTGAACAAAAAGGTGTGCTGTTTACTACATCCATATGTGAGGTGGGAAGGGAGATTCAGCCTCCAGTATGTCTTTGGGGAGGTCTTCTGTGAGCAAGGAGCTTTGGTCATTGGGCCTTGAAAGGTGACCCTACCTCCCTCACAATGGAACAGAATATGGAACCCTGGTAACCAAGCCACTGCATGTGACAACCAGCTCAAGCCAGCTCCCTTGGCCTGTGGCTCAGGAGGAAGAAAGATGTTGCTGTGCTGTTGCCAACGGTCAGGAGCCTCGGATCTCAGGCATGAGAGATATGGATCTCTCACTTGAAGAAGTAGATTCTGGACCAGTGCCAAGCCAAAATTCCCGTATATCAGGCATTTCTCTAGGAAGAAAGCCAGGAAACTCCAGGGCAACTCAGATGAGGTATATTGAGAGGAAACCTATTTGAACCCATCATCCTGCCCACACACTACAACCTTCTTGTGTGCTTTCAAGTGACTATACTGAGATTAGAGTGTGTCATTTCCAATCTACTCTATACCAATTCCTCAGTGTGAAGTGTGGTCCCATTCCTACGTTTGAAATATCCACTGTTTTGCCAACATAATGTGATGGTAAGTCAGCTCAGACTCTGAATGAGCCTTGTAACCTATGGATCCTGGAGGAAGGCCTGTTGGAGATGCTGCTGACAAAGCTGATCCCTGCCTACCAGAAAGGTGATCTCTTTTATGTGGGAAACTTCCTGCACAATTTCAAATAGTGGAGGACAATGTAGTAGTTGCTGGAAATTCTCTTGAAAAAGTGAGTGTTCCCCCCCAAACCCAGGTTTGCTCACCCCTCCTGGCCAAGTCTTGGAATACTTGGCTCCTCTCTGAGCCTGTTTGGTTCACTGGGGTGTTCACAGGGGAGCTAAGCATGATACAAGTGCACAAACTACTTCATTATGACTGGGACACCATGCCATTTCATTTCCCTCACAAGCTACTGGAGTCTCAACAGTGTGCTTACTGAGAAGTTGGATTTCAGGCATGAGTAAGTGGCTCCCAACTGCAGCCCTCACCTAGGTGACATCCTAGGAAATCCCATTTCCCAGTAAGAAATGAGGTGTCAATACTAATGGCGGAGGCCTGTGAAATACTGGCGTCAGAGGAAAAGCTGGGGGCTGAATCACTTTTGAGCCATCAGGGAGGGATTGTGATAGCTTTGCCTGTTAGAACCTGAAAGCATTTACATTTTGGTGTGTGGTCCAGTGCTGCCACTTGAACCTGAACCCAGGTCAAATTCCATTCCTTTGGTGTTCAAAAATTAGCACTGTACCATTTGAGTCATAGGTCAAGTTCTGGCTTTTTGCTGCCTAATTGAAGACAAGTGCCTTTAGACTTTTACTGACTAGACTGGCTTTTCACTGTGATCTTCAGAGCTCAGCCTGCTGGGTGGCTAAGATTAGAGGAATGAGCATTTAGTTCTTTATTTAGAGCATTCACTTATTGATTTATTTAGAGCATTTACTTAGTTAATTTAAGGTGCGTTTACTTTGGACAGATGCATAGAGGCCTCTCTCAGAAGCTTCTGGAAGTGGGGTGTAAAAGTCATCCTGTTCTCGAGTGTCTCTTACCCCCCTCCCAGCACATAAGTGCACATCTCTGCAGGACAGCCACAGCATTAGAATCCTGCACGAAAGGGGCTTTGGTAAAAGGCTCAGGATGGAGAGAGAGGGCTCTCACTTTCCTTGTACCGAATGTGCCCACAGCGTCATGTGTTCCATCTATACGATGTGAATGGACTTCTACCCCAGTGATTTCTACGAGTTCAAGAACTGCCACACCCTGACACAACTCAAGCTCTATATGAGGCTCCACATGCCGGCTTTGGACCTGCTCTTCTAAACACATACTTTTTGACCAGCTGGAGGAATGTGCGACCAGTAAGACCAAGAAAAAGTAGAAGTCCTGGTGTGGGTGCCTCAGAGCCTGTGAGTAGGAAGCCCATGTGGTCTAGATATTGGTTGGCCCTTACTTCTACAGAGCTTGGCAAAATGCCCTTTATGGGTGGTGTCACCCAGGTAATGTCTGTCCTCTGAAAGGACTTGGGAATAAGCACTCATTAGAAAGACCCTACACCTCCTCAGTGTTCAGTCCAAACTCCAGTTCTACAGGTTCCTCCATTAGATCCTCATGGAAGTTGAGTGACACTTCAACTTGCAGAGTCCACTCTGTCCACTCTGTACCTATTTCCATTCTTAGGTTTGGGTCATCGTGGAAGAGCTTATCCTGAACTCTGGATGAAAAACCCACCAATGGAGCTGGTGACTGATGGAGACTGAGAATCATCACTGCACTCCAGAAACCATGGGCCTTCTGTAGAAATTACCAAAGAGGTTTAGAGTCCTGTGGATATACCTTTTGCTCTGAACCCCATGTGTGACACAGTTGAACCTGCAGATACTATGGAGGAAGAAAAAGAGCAGCCAGATTTCCTTCCGTTTCCTTTCACACTCCACCCAGAGTCAGTCCATCTGAGTCAGAGTAACACTCCACTTATTGTGCAAGCTGAAGGGGCACACGCTGGGCTCATGGAAAATGTCCCCATGGGAAGCAGCAAGTGTACTCTCAATACTGGATTCATTGGAGGAAAATGAATCCATCCTCACAGAATATCCAGACCCATCCATCTCACTAAAAGAGACTCAATCTCCATTCGACAAACCAGAATCCAACTCCCTCTTAACTCAGGAAGGACATTCTGTTTCTCATGAGGAAGGAGACCCTTCTGAGGACTCTGAAGGAGAATTACTGTCTGAAGGCAACTTGGAGGCCAGTCTGGATTTAGAGCTTCCCTGTCCCCTTCCTAAAAAGACATCTCTTTATCTTGCTCTCATGATTCTTGTCAAGTATTCATTGTATTTACTTTGCTAACTATTAAACTCTCATTGTTAATATTATGGTGTGCAGTTCTTCAGTGCTTATTATACTGTGTTTTGTTTTCCACTTATAATGTGAGACCTCAGACACATAGGTCCTGGGTGGGCCAAAAACCAAACAGGTCTGGTCCCATAGAAGACAACCTTACTGGATATACAGGGAACTATGAAATGCATGGAATCACCAGGAATCCAGGCCAGGCCTCCATGGAAAGACAAGTCAGCTACCAAAGCTTAAGGACAGAGCAGATGCCTGGAAATGTGTTTTGTCAATCGGGAGAAGTGCCAGAGTAACTGTAATATTATGTGGGACTCTGTTCTGTGAGTTCAAGTCTGTTTATATATCCATTGTGCTTTGTACAAATATTTAAGAAAATTAAAACTCCACAATAGCATCAAAAATCTACTTTGGCTTTGAATGTGGCCTAGTTGTAGAGTGCTCGCCTAGTATACAAGAAGACCTTGATTCAATTCCTCGACACTGCATACACAGAAAAAGCAGATGGGGCACTGTGGCTCAGGTGTCAGAGTGCCACCCTTGAACAAATGTGGCCAAGGACAGTTCCTGGTCCCTCAGTTCAAGCCCCAGGACTAGCCAAACGAGAAATCATACCATTTTCCACACATTTGGAAATAAATCTGTTTTATCTAACCCTACTTCTTTTTTGCCAGTCCGGAGTCTGTGCCACCAAGCCAAACTACTGGCCCCCAACCTTACTATTTTTAATCATTTAATTTTTTTACATAATCATATTTCATGCTGTCTGTATTAATAGCATAAACAGTATGCTTAGTGTAATAATGTTAAAGGTAAAACATAAGAAATTAATAACTAAAATTCCTTTTTTATTATTTTTATAGCATTACTACAATTTTATGAGAAAAATTACCTAGAATGTTTATTTTATAGTTCAAGTAATCCATTTTGATAAATATATCAACCTACATCATTTATTTGAACACATTTTAAACTATTTTTTTCAGGAATGAAAATACATACATATTTGTTGTAAATGAAATTTATGACTTGGGGGGAAGGGAAAAAGAAAAGGGGGAAGGGGGTAACAGTGTTTACAAGAAATGTACTCATTACATATGTAACAGCAATCTCTTTGTATATCACCTTGACAACAAATTTTTTGAAAAGTACAATGAGTTTAAATGTCTACTTTGGGCAGAATTTTTTTTTGCCAGTACTGGGCTTAGACTCAGGACCTGAGCACGATCCTTGTTTTTGTTTTTGTTTATTCTTAAGGCGCAAGTTCTATCACATGTGCCACCGCACCACTTTTATCTTTTTTTATCTATGTTGTGCTGAGGAATTGAACTTGGGTCTTCATTCATGCTCGGCAAGAACTCTTCCACTAGGCTTAACTTATGGCCCCAGTGGGAAGGAAGTTTTCCATAAAATATGTAGGAAATATGTACACTAAGGAAAAGCCATCAAAAATAGAAGAAAAATTATATACTTAGGTAACGACATGCCAGTATTATGGCAGATCTCTGTAATTCTAGCTTCAAGAGTGGCCTATTTGGACCGGGAGTTGGCTGGCTGAAGTAAAGTGCTATCCTTGAGCAAGCCGTAGGACAGTGCTCTGGCCATGAGTTGAAGCCATAGGACATGCAAAAAATAATAATTTAATGCCCGTGACTGGTGGCTCACCCTGGTAATCCTAGCTACCCTGGAGGATCGAGGTTCAAAGACGGCCCAGGCATAAAAATCTGTGAGAATCTTATTTCCAAATCATCCAGAAAATTCAAAATGACAATGTGCCTCAAGTGGTAGAGCTCTTGCCTTGAGCTGAAGAGCTTAAGGTAAACATCCAGGCCCAGAGTTCAAGCCCCATGAGTGAAAAAAAGAAAAAGAAAAAGAAAGCCCTTATCTAAGGCTGGAGTGCACACTAGTGGTAGTTTGCTTGCCTAGTATGCACAAAGCCCTGTGTTCAATTACTGTGTACCACTTACACCAAAAAAAAAGCTGGAAATGATCTCAGAAGGTTGGGTTCTGAGGATTACAGTTCAAAGCCAGGCCAGACACCAAAGTACATGAAACTCTTACTTCCACTTAAGCACCAGAAAACCAGAAGTGACACTGTGGCTCAAGGTGTTTAAGGTTGTAGCCTTGAGCTGAAGAGCCCAGGGACACTGCCCAGGTGCACAATTAGTCTTACAACCAAAAGAGAGAGAGAGAGAGAGAGAGAGAGAGAGAGAGAGAGAGAGAGAGAGAGAGAGACAGAGACAGAGACAGAGACAGAGAGACAGAGAGACACAGACAGAGAGACAGACAGAGAGAGAGAGAGAGAGAGAGAGAGGCAGACCGACAGAGACAGACAGAGACGGAGAGACAGAGACAGAGACATCAAACAGTCAGGCACTGCTGGCTGAAGCGTGTAATTCTACGTACTATGGAGGCTGAGATTGGAGGATCTTGGTTCAAAGCCCAAAGCCAGCCTGGACACATATGTTTGTGAGACTTACATCACCAATTAACTACCAGAAACCAAAAATGGAGCTGTAGAGGAAGAGCGCTAGCCTTGAGCTGAAGAGGTCAGGGACAGGCCAGGCCCAAAGTCCAAGCACCATGACGAATCAATAATAAAAAAAGAAGATAGCTAATAGTAATGATGAATAATTTTGGGCTGGGAGTTTGGCCTAGTGGTAGAGTGCTTGCCTAGCATGCACGAAGACCTGGGTTCAATTCCTCAGTATCACATACATAGAAAAATGCTGGAAGTGGTGCTGAGGCTGAAGTGGTAGAGCCCTAGCCTTGAGAAAATATAAGGACAGTGCTCAGTCCCTGAGTTCAAGCCCAGGACTGGCCAAATCAAAAGTAGTAGAGCACTGGCATTGAACGGAAGATCTGAGGAACCGCCCATGCACAGAGTTCAAGCACCGCAAACAACAACAACAAAATCTATGAAATGGCAGTGGTGGTTTTAAGCTAAGCAAAAATAGAGTAGAAACTGGTAAAATACATATTTGTGTGTAAGCAAAATAGCCAGACTTATGCATTAGAACAGGATAGCAACTTGAAAAAAAATTTCGTTTTCCATCTCACTAGGTCCTGTCTCTTAATTAATTCAAGTAAGTAAAATGCTGGGTTTTATAATCGTTGCTCTGAATATTAGAAAATCATAATATTTATCAGTAACCAACAAAGACCATGAACTGGGGCTTCGTTCAAATGGCAGAGTATCAGGCAAGAGAAGAAAAAATTGAAGTAAGAACTTGAAGTTCTTGATCCAGAACCTGCATAGTAACAGAGCAGCAGCCTGGTGATGGTACCTCACACCTATAATCTTAGCTACTCAGGAGGCTAAGATCTGAGAATCAAAGTTTAAAGCCAGCCAAAGTACCCAGTTAACTGCCAGAAAAACCAGAAGTGGCACTGTGGCTCACAGATTAAAGCACTAGCCTTGAGCTGAAGAGCTCAGGGACAGTGCCCAGGCCCAGAGTTCAAGCCCCACAATTGACAAAAATCAAACAAGCAAACAAAACTCACAAAGAAGCCTGCAGACCACAGTGGTTCTGCTGAGTCTCTTCTCTATGGGGATCAGGAAACATTTCACTTTTTCTGTCTCTTCCCATCTCAACATTCATACTAAAATAAGACTGTGTTGAAAGTTTCAATTTATAAAAATGTTTTTCATGAAGCACCCTGAAATATTCATCGCTTATATCTCAATTGAAGATAGTTGATTTGGGGCTGCATTGGTACAGTGCTAGCCTTGAGCAGAAAAGGTCAGGGATAGAGCTGAAGCACTCAGTTGAAGACCCAGTGCCAACACACAAAAGAAATTATGCACTTTATACATATTTTCTAATTTCTTAATGAATTTTTCAGTCTGTATAAATATAGGGTACATTCCTTGTTACTTAAGTAAGATTTCTCTTTTTTTTTTTCTTTTTGCCAGTCCTACGGCTTGGACTCAGGGCCTAGACATTTTCATTGGACTTGCTTGCCCAAGGTGAGTGCTCTGCCTCCTGAGACACAGCGCCACTTCTAGCTTTTATTCTGAGTATGCGGTACCGGTGAATAGAACCTAGGTCTTCATGCATTCTAGGTGAGCACTCTACCATTAGGCTACATTCCCAGGCAGTGAGATTCCTCTTACAGTCATTGCATGTTCACAGAGTTTGATCTCACACACTGTAGGGCCCTGGCTTTGACCTGTGATCCTAAACCCTGAGCATCCTAAGTAGCTGAAATTAAATTTTGAGCCAGCATGATGACTTCCATTCTTTTTTCTACAAAAATATATGTAGTTATCTAAAATATATGTATAGCTGAAAAAATGAATCTCTCCCAAACAAATCTTCAAAGAAACAACCATCCTATTAAAAGGTGGGCTAAAGACTTAAAAGAGTATTCTCTGAAGAAAAAATTAAAATGGGCTTTAGACACATGAAGAAATGCTCCATATCTCTAGCAATAAGGGAAATGAAAATCAAAACAACTTTGAGATTCCTCCTGACTCCAGTCAGAATGGCCATTATCAAAAAATCTAATAAGAGATACTGGTGGGGAAGTGACCAGGGGGATCACACCTACACTGTTGGTGTGAGTGTAAACTCGTTCAACCACTAGGGAAAGCAGTGTGGTGGTTCCTCAAAAGACTGAACATAGAGCTCCCCTATGATCCAGCAAATCCACTACTTGGCATCTACCCAATTGTCCAGAAAAAAGGACATACTAAAGCCACTACCACAATGATGCTCATTGCAGCACTATTTACCATAGCAAAGCTATGAAACCAACCCAGATGCCACTCAGTAGATGACTGAATCAAGAAGATGTGGTACTTATACACAATGGAATGCTATGCTGCCATCAGAAGGAAAGACATCGCCCCATTTGTAAGGAAATGGAAAGACTTGGAAAAATTCATATTAAGTGAAGCAAGCCAGACCCAAAGAAACATAAGCTCAATGGTTTCC
This sequence comes from Megascapheus bottae, assembly GCF_031878675.1. NCBI lineage: Eukaryota > Metazoa > Chordata > Mammalia > Rodentia > Geomyidae > Megascapheus > Megascapheus bottae. The sequence goes on from NW_028327282.1 coordinate 376,395, forward strand.
CTCATTTGTAACAATTAGTTCACATCTAGGACTCTCCTAGCAGAGGATTACAATAACTCAAAAACCTAGGTATATAAGGTCATATAGGATGAGACTAAATGAAAGGATCTTTAGGATATGGGAACAAGAGCTATATCTTGTGTCATCGTTGCTCTTAATCTTGTGTGATTTTTGTCCTTAAACTACTATGTTATTTCTCATCTCTTATTTTGCCCTTTGGTTAATGTCAGATTGTTACTGTATCTGATTTTTTCCCTGTCATATTGTATATGTTTATTTGTTTATGTCAAATAGGAAAAGGAAGGGGGGAAACAAGATGATTGGGAAGGGGAGGGGAGAGGGAACTGGGGACAAAAACATGTGGAGTGGAATAAATGTGTGAGAAGTAATGCAGTCCACTACCTGTAAATGTAATCGTAACCCCTCTATACATTACCCTGAAAATAAAAAAGAGACTATAAAAATATCTGTAGAAAATGAGGCTGGATGATGGAAACAACCAGATGCCCTACTACAAAAAATGTGATACACGCACACACACACACACACACACACACACACACACACACACACACACACAGACACACAATGAAATGATACATAGCCAACCGACAAGATAAAATAATGGCATTCTCGGGGAAGTGGATGAAAAGGAAAAAAATCATATTAAGTGAAGTAAGCCAAACTCAAAGGAACATAGGCCCAAGAGTCTCCCTCATTTGTCAAATTCAGTAGAAACCTTGGGCTCTGCTACCAGAGATTTATAATAGAACAAAATCTAGAGACATCGTGACAAATAGTATGACACTAAATGTAAGGACCTCCAAGATAAAGAAACAAAACTCATATAATGAGTGATTGTTGTCCTTAATGAACTATGTGATCTCTTATCTCTTTTGCTATCCCTTGGTTATATCATATTGTTACAATATTTCACCTTGTTTTCTGATATATTTCATATGTGCCTAATTGGTTATTTGAAATTGGATAGGGAAGGGGGGAAATGAACATGAGTGGGGGTAGGGGAAGGGTAATGGGGACCATATCATTACATGGGGTATCAAAGTTTGAGAAGTAATGCACCTTCTATCTGGTGAATATAATGTAACCCTTCTATAAATTACAATAAAAATAAATACATAAAAAGAAGATCTGCACAGAAAAAAATAATAATGGCATTTTTGGGGTAGTGGATGAAATTAGAGTGAATCCTGTTGAGTGAGATAAGTCAAGACCAAGGAACAAAAGGTACTTGGTATCCTTAATATATAGATATTAGTTTCAAACAGTAGTAGAGCGATGATTGAATAGTTGATACCCAAAGTTCTGGACATAAATTTGGAGATATAAACATAACTACATAGACATACACTCTATAGACATGTGTTTTATTATAGATTAATCTGTATCTATGACATACAATGACTCAGCTTAACTTTTACTATGTTCTAAAATCTATGTGCCAGTGATTGTATAGCGATTCCCTTCTTGAATACTTGTTGGTTAAACATGACATTTGAAATATGATGTAAATTTCAATGTTAATGAATTTTTTTAAAAAAGAGGCTAGAGGTAAATACCACTAATGTACTTGCTCTAAGTGGTACAGAAATTTTCTTAATGAATCAAGGGGTTTTATTACATCTTTATGCAATTATTTTAGTTCTGAGTGTTCTACACTCAATGATACTTCTGGAAAGATGATATAGCTGACTGTGTAGATGGTATGAAGACATACTGGCCTAAACGTAGAGTAAAGCATTGGTAAGTGGCTGTTAGCTGTCCAGATTCTCCTGGAATATGTGGAATGAATTTATTAAGCACAATGCAGGCTCTTAGTCAGATCAGGATAAGATTATGTGGTTCCATGAGATGAATGAGGAAAGATCAGAAAAATCTACTAAGATATCCAGATATACTTTTGAAACTAAGGTATCTGTACTCCTTTTTTTTCTTTCTTGGTGGGGAGCTTGAACTTTGGACCTGGGCAAGGTCTCTTAGTTCTTTTTCCTGAAGGCTAATGCTGTACCAGTTTTAGCCACAACTCCACTTAGTTTTTGGGTGGATAAGTGGAGAGTAGAATCTTACAGTTTTTTTTTGTTTTCATTTTTTTGCTTGCAAAGGCTTTCATTCACCTTCTCCCTGGCTAGTAGAATGACAATTATGACCCTCTAGCGCCTGGCTAGTGATTCTTTGAAAATTGGACTTTCTTCCAAATCACATAACTGGTTCCTAGCAAAGTTTTGAAGCCTGACTTAAATGTGACAGATTTTTGTCACTTGGAGACACTCTGTGCTGAACGTTAGAAATCTACCAGCTGAGTCACAGTGGCACTTCCAGTTTTTTGTTTATGTGGTGCTGAGGAATGGAATCCAGGGTTTCATACATGCTAGGCAAGCTTCATTTTCAGCCCAAGGTTTTATGTTTTGTTTTTTCAGTGTTGTTGATTCTAAGGTACTGTATGATGTTCTTTCATTTTCTTTGCTTTTTACCTCTTTTCTTCTTTTTCCCTTTAGTTTTTTTCTCTGCAGTCACTGTGTTGAATTCGGGTACCCTGTGTCTTGTACATAGGTTTATGTGATTTGGAATGGAGAGGGTATAATAAAATGGTAAAAAAAAAAAACAAAGGAAAAAGGGTGAACCAATTGAACAGCGATACCTGGAAGACACTAAACGGAAATGAACTGAACAATCTGGGTGGAGAGGGGGCTGAGGGTAGGAAAACAGAGAAAAAGGAGGGAGGGGATAACAATTTTCTTAAGAAATGTGTTCATTACTTATGTAACCGTATGCCTACTATATATTGACTTAACAAAAAAATTAACTTAAAAAATAATTTAGCTTGGTATGGTGGCTCACACTTGTAAATGTAGCTACTCAAGAGGCTGGGATCCAAGGATAGCAGTTCAAAGTCAGCCTGGGCACTGAAGTCCATGTGACTCTTATCTCCAATTAACCACCAGAAACCCAGAAGTGGCCCTATGGCTCAAGGGATAGGGCAGTAGTCTTGAGCTGAAAAGCTCAGTGACAAGACCCAGGTGCAGAATTGCAGTCCCATGACTTGAATGATGAATGATACTAGCCAGGCTCTGTGTGCTCACACTTGGAATCCTATCTACACAGAATCAGGTTTGAATCCAGCCCAAACAAATTGCATGATATTCTGATTTACAGTTCATTACCAAAAATCTAGAGGTAGAGCTGTGGATCAAGTGGTAGAACACTAGCCTGAAGCAAAAAAAAAACATTTAAGGACAGTTCCCAGGCCCTGGGTTCAAGTCCCAAGACTTGCATAAAACAAACAAAATGTGACGCTGAGTCGTCCATCATTTGGTGTTATACTTCAATATTCTTGATATGCGTCTTAGAAATTAAGTCCCTAGCAAATACTCTCCCCTGAAATTCTGCTTCATAGCTGATTCATAGAATTTCAGCATCATTACTATCACCTTCCCTGTTAGCATAGCAGTCTACTACTGAAAATTTGAACAAAACTTTTGAGTAATCCTAATTAATCTGTGTATCATCTGCACACACATCAAATCAGCAGCAGCTATGATCTACTATTATCTAAATGTATTTAATCCCTTCTTGAGTTAATGAGCCTTAAAGAGTAAAACATATGAAATAGTTATGAAACTAACAGTCACCATTCTTCTACCTAATATTGTAATATAAGTTTATAAATTCAAGGACTATTCTGAAGTGTGCAGAAGATAGCTTCTAATTATAATATTCTCATGAAGTATAGTTTTTAAGAAACATGTTGCTTGCTTTGGGAAAGCAAAGGCAAGGAAAAATGATATAAGTAAGTTCCCTATTTATCAGAAGGAAAATACTATTGGGTTTAGATCAACTTTCATTCATTCCGTGCTGATGAAACAAATATTTGCTATTCCTGAGGCCAATCACTTCATTGTGATGCACAATCAGCCAGCTTAGATCAATCTTCCAAAAAAGGAAAGGAACAAATGAGAAGCAATTAAGGTTTCCAAAATGAACCAGGTGGTGGTGGCAGCTCACACTTGTAATTCTATCTACTCAAGGCCTGAAATCCAAGGATCTGGATTAAGTCTGTCTGTTATGAAAATATTCCTGTCTGAAACATCATCTCTGTTATCACAGCCGAGCTGATACACTCTGCCCAACAGGTTCCAAACACCAAAGTCCATCTCCTATCTGAAATACTAGCAAACGTACTCACACATTATTTCCTCTTTGGGAGATAGATGAAACAAGTACCAGAAACATTTCCCTGGCTTCAGAGTGGAAGTGGAAATATATACTCACTAGAAGCCCATCTAGTAAATTACAGTCAATCATCTTTCCTCACATCTTGTTAGTTAAATTGAAAAATGAGTGTTTGGATCAGAAGCGATGTGTAGGAGCATACAGGTTGTAAAAGTACTGTTATCCTAGCTAATGAAGATAAGCTGAGACCTGAGGATTCCAGTTCAAAATCAGCCAAGCAATAAATTCCATAAGATTTTTACCTCTAATTAACCAGCAAAAAACAGAGCGTTGAATTGTGCGTAAAATGCCACAGGCCTAAGCTTTGCATAAAAGTGGTAAGGGGTAGCATTCAGGATGCCCACTCTCTCCACTCCTTTTTAACATAGTACTAGAATTCCTAGGCAGTGCAATAAGGCAAGAAGCAAGCATAAAGGGGATCCAAGTGGAGAAGGAGGAAATAAAACTATCCCTCTTTGCAGATGACATGATTCTGTATTTAAAGAATCCTATAGACTCTACTCCCAAGCTCCTTGAGCTGATTCAAAGCTTTGGAAGGGTAGCAGGCCATAAAATCAACCCTCACAAATCAACTGCCTTCCTTTACGCCAACACTGAGAGGAACGAGGCAATAATCAGGAAAGAAACTCCTTTCACAATAGCCTCAAAGAAAATAAAGTACCTAGGAATTAGCTTAACTAAGAATGTAAAGGACCGTTTAGATGAAAACTTTAAAACCCTAAAAACGGAAATTAAAGCAGAACTAAGGAAATGGAAAAACCTCCAATGCTCCTGGATTGGAAGAATCAACATTGTGAAAATGACAATCTTGCCAAGGGCTATCTACAAATTCAATGCAATACACATCAACATTCCAATGTCATTCTTTAAATAAATAGAAGAGGCAATTCAAAAGTTCATATGGAATAGTAAAAGAGCCGTATAGCAAAAAGACTTCTTAGCAGAAAGAACAGCGCTGGAGGAATTTCAATTCCAAACTTTAGACTCTATTACAGAGCTATAATTCTTAAAACAGCTTGGTACTGGCACAAGAACAGGCCTGAAGTCCAATGGAATAGAACTGCGGACCCAGATATTAAACCACAGACCTAGGGCCACCTAATCTTTGACAAGGGAGCCAAAAAAATAGAATGGAAGAAAGACAGCCTCTTCAACAAGTTGTGCTGGCAGAACTGGTTAAGCACCTGCAGAAAACTAAGGTTGGGTCCTTCTTTGTCACCTTGCACTAGGATTAACTCCAAATGGATCAAAGACCTGGAGGTAAAAGCTGACACACTGAAACGTTTACAGGAAGGAATAGGAGATACACTAGGCCTCCTTGGCACAGGTCGAAACTTTCTTAATAAGGACCAAGAATCACAACAACTTAGAGAAAGGCTGGATAAGTGGGACTGCATTAAACTGCAGAGCTTTTGTATGGCAACGGATATAGCTAGTAAACTAATCAGGAAGCCTACAGAATAGGAGAAGATCTTCACCAACCAAAAAACGGACAAAGGCCTCATATCTAAATATATCAACAACTCTAAAAATTAAATCACTCCAAAACTAACCTCCAAAGTAACACCCATCCCATTACAAGATGGGCCAAAGACTTAAAGAGAGTCTTCTCTGAAGAAGAAACAAAAATGGCCTACAGACACATGAAGAAATGCTCCTCATCTCTGGTCATAAAAGAAATACAAATCAAAACAACTCTAAGATTCCACCTCATTCCAGTTAGAATGGCCAGGTTCAGGAAAACGAATGACAACAGATGCTGGAGGGGATGTGGCCAGGACGGATCATTACTACACTGTTGGTGGGAGTGCAAACTCGTTCAACCACTATGGAAAGCAGTGTGGCAGTGCCTCAAAAGGCTAAACATAGAACTCCCCTATGACCCAGCAATTCCACTACTTGGCATTTACCCAACAATCCAGAAACAAGGGCATACTTAACCCACTAGCACAACAATGTTCATTGCAGGACTATTCACCATAGCAAACATATGGAACCAACCCAGATGTCCCTCAGTTGATGAGTGGATCAACAAGTTGTGGTATTTGTACACAATGGAATTCTATGCTGCTGTCAGAAAGAATGACATCGCCCCATTTGTTAGGAAATGGAAAGACTTAGAACAAATCATATTAAGTGAAGTAAGCCAGACGCAAAGGAACTTAGGCTCAGTGGTTTCCCTCATTCTTCATAATCAGTAGAAACCTTGGGCGCTACTAGCAGAGATTTGCAATAGAGCAAAAGGCCATATATAAGGCCATATAATGTGAAGCTAAATGAAAGGACCTCCAGGATATTGAAACAAAGCCAAATAATGAATGATTGTTGTCCTTAACGTACTATGTTGTCTCTCATCTCCTTTGCTGTCCCTTGGTTATCCCATATTTGTATAGTATCTCACTTTGTTATCTGATATATTGAATTTATTTGTATTTGGATATTTGAAATTTGATAGGGAAGGGGGGAAAACCAAGACGGGTGGGGGGTGTGGGTTTGGAGGGAAATGGGTACCAAGACATGTGAATGGGTATCAATGTATGTGAATTAATGCACCTTCTATCTGGCAAATATCATCTAACCCTTTTACTAATTACAATAAAAAAATTTAAAAAAAAGAAAGTTGTAGTGCGTGGGGAGGATGATGGTGTTAGAAATATACCTAATCTGGTTGCCCTGGATTTTCCTGGCCTTCTTCTTAGAGAAATTCCTGTTATACTGGATTTGTGGCTTGGCAATGATCTAGCATGTACATCTTCGAGTAAGACATCCACAACTTCCATGCCTGAGACTAGAGTTTCCTGACCTTTGGCAACAGCACAGGAACAACTTTCTTCCTCCAGAGCCACAGGCCAAGTGAGCTGGCTTTAGTTGGTTGTTAGTTACAGTGGCTTGGTTACCAGGGTTCCATATTCTGTTCCATTGTGAGGGAGGCAGTGACACCTTTCAGGGCCCAATGACCAAAGATCCTTGCTCACAGAAGACCTAACCAAAGACATACTGGAGGCTGAATCTCTCTTCCAATCTCACAATATACATGTGGGTGTAGTAAACAGCACACCTTATTTGTCCAATCCCAATATCTTCCACTAGGCCCAACTACCAGTCTGGTCTCAGGCTCAAGGAGCCTTTCTTAGGTAAGATCCAAACTTAAGGGTCAATATTGCCCTCATCCTTTACAAAACATTTGCTTCACAGTGCCTTCTCTGCCTGCATTTTGCCCCTTGTCGAATTCTTTTTTGTTTTTGCTAATCTTGGGAATTGACCTCAGAGTGTGAACATTGTTCTTGGGCTTTCTTAGGCTTTAGCTGTCCCTCCGAGTCACAGCACCACTTGCAGCGTTTTCTATCTATGTGGTAATGAGGAATCAAACCTGAGTCTTTTTGCGTGGTAGCCAAGGACTCTACCACTAGGTCAAACACACAGGGCATCTTGCACATATTTCTGACGTCAATCTACTAGGATATTATTAGGTTTCTGTATCCTAATCAATTTTTTCCTGATGATTAGCTTTGCTGTCATGTGTAAAAAATGCAAGAGGGAAAAACACAGAAGAATTAGTGAAACTAAAAAAAAAGCATTACACACATAGATAAGTGTTCATTCTTTGTAGGAGAAAGGATATTTTGATATGATGATGATGACTTTATAATTACTATGTCAGGCTTGAGAGTTTGGCATAATGGTAGAGTGCTTGCCTAGCATCCATGAAGATCTGGGTTTGATTGCTCAGTAACACATAGATAGAAAATGTAGATGTGGCACTGTGGCTCAAGTGGCAGAGGGCTAGACTTGAGAAAACCCGAGGACAGTGCTCAGGCCCTGAATTCAAGCCCCAAGACTGGCAGAAAGATAAAAGAAAATAAAAATGCTTTTTACGAGCTAATTCACTCACAGCATTTGCTTCTGAAATCTTCGCTTCTGCATCTTGTGAAATACACCTTTCCCTCAACGTAGACAAGAAAAACAAATCCATCCCATGGTCCCCTGTGAGGCCACTGGTTGGGCTAAGAGCTAGTCGTGCAGCAACACATAAGTTTTATTCTAATACTTTCCAAACTTTGTACTCAAATATGCTACCTCCTTACCAACTTAGGTCAGTTATCCTTATGCTATAACTTTTCTTCATGACTACAATATTCTTACACTCCTACGTTAATCCTCTTGCACCTCCCCTGACCTCTCTCATTGTTTTTTTCTATCTCTGGACCTCTGCTCGTCTTTCAACCCTTATACTGCACGGATCTACACTTGATGGCTGTTGAGCAATATTGTATATGTAGGTGGTTAATTATTCTCTAGGCTCAGAGGGACTTAAAGACAATAGAGATTGGATTGAGAGGCTTATTGTTTTGGGTATAAATCGCTTATCAGTGGTTGTATTAGACTGGTCTGTAATTGCACAAAAAGAAAGAGTGATAACACCAATCAAAACTTGTGAACATCTAGTGTCTTCCAGCTACAGATGTCTAGGTTGGTCATATCTGAAAAACTATAATCGTATTTAGTAGTAATCTTGCTCCCATTTTCAAATGGGCAGAACAAGAAACTCAAGAAAAATGTCAAATCAAGAAACAACATCCCCCACCCAATATAAACAGACAATGGAACAGTCACTGGCAAACCTAGAGGAGAGTCTTCCAAGTGCTACACAAATGCAATTGATAAACATCATTAATGAAAAATGTGAAAATATAAAGAAAGAGATAATGGAGGAAGCCATACCTGAACAAGAGGAAAGCAAAAACAAGGTGAAAAGTGAAAAAGAAGAAGCCATAAATGTGGCCATAATAAAGGTTTTTCAAAGAAAGATGGATGAATTCATAGAATCCACAAATAAAAACGTGACCAAACTCCAGGAAATGTCCAAAGAAAATAAAGCTCCTGAGCTAACCACTGAAAAGGAAACCGTGGAGATAAAGAAATCCATACATGATCTAAAACAAGAGATGCAAGGCATCAAAAGTGAGCAATTAGTAGCTAGGGAGATGAAAAATAAAGTAGATAGCTTTGATAGCAGGTTAGACAATGCAGAGGAGAGAATTTCCGTGGCTGAAGATAATTTAGGTATTATAAAGAACAGAAAATGAGTCAATCCAAATCTATGAATTATGAGAGAGCGCTTCAGGAGGTCCAAGATACAATTAGGAAGCCTAATTTAAGGCTAGTTGGTATTGAGGAGGGCGTGGAGAAAGAGGTCAATGGTATTGGAAATATACTTCAGGGAATCATCTCAGAGAATTTCCCAAATATCCAGAAGGGCAGGCCCATCAACATACGAGAAGCTTTTAGGAACCCAAACAGACCTGACCAGAAAAGAACATCCCACTGCCACATTGTGATCCGAACTGGATCAATAGAAACGAAAGGAAAGATCCTAAAGGCAGCCAGGGAAAAGGGATCAGTAACCTACAAAGGCAATCCAATCAGAATAACCCCAGATTTCTCAGCAGAGACCATGCAAGCACGAAGTGACTGGAAGCATATATGTCATGCCCTTAAATCATATAACTACCAAACAAGAATACTGTAGCCAGCTAAGCTCTCATTCATAACTGAGGGAACAATAAAATCATTCCATTCCAGGGAAAAGCTGCAACAATATGTCAAAACAAAACCAACATTACAGAGAATTCTCAAAGATGCTCTATACATAGAAAAGCAAAATAAATGCAATATAGGGAAAGAAATGGCACCTAAAGAGTATACCATCTAAGGACCACAAGAACTGTCAAGACACAGGCCCTACTAAAAGCTTTTAAAAATGGTAGGAACTAATAAATATCTCTCAATCCTAATTCTCAATATCAATGGACTGAACTCTCCAATTAAACGGCATAGGCTGTCTAGTTGGATCAAAAAGCAAGAGCCATCGTTCTGCTGTCTTCAAGAGACACATCTTACCCAAAAACAATCATCTTTTGAAAGTGAGAGGATGGAATAAACTCTATCAAGCTAACTGCCCCCATAAACAGGCTGGAGTTGCCATCCTCATATCAGATACAATAGACTTCAAACTAAAATTAGTAAGAAAAGACAAAGAAGGTTACTACATACTACTAAAGGGATCTTTCCTCCAGGAAGACATAACGATCCTAAATATTTACACACCCAATCCCGGAGCTCCAAACTTCATCAAGCCAACTTTACTTACACTGAAACCATACATAGATCGAAATACAGTGGTTGTTGGTGAGTTTAACACACCACTCTCACCTATGGACAGATCAACAAGGCAAAAACTCAAAAGAGAAACCTTAGAACTGAACAACTATATAGACCAATTAGATGTAACAGACATCTGCAGAATATTCCACCCAGTAAAACCACAATATACGTTTTTCTCAGCAGCACATGGAACATTTTCCAAAATAGACCACATCTTAGGCCATAAAGCAAACCTGGAGAGATTCAGAAACACTGAAATTATTCCATGCACACTCTCAGACCATAAAGGCATCAAATTGGAGCTGAACACACATCTCCACCAAAGAAAACCCTGTAACTCATGCAGACTGAACAACATATTGTTGAATGAAAAACAATGGGTAATCGAAGAGATCAGAACAGATATCCAACTGTTTATGAAATTTAACAATAAGGAGCACACAAATATCAACTCCTTAGGGACACAACAAAGGCAGTACTCAGAGGAAAATTTATAGCGCTGAGTGCCTACAACAGCAAGTTGGAAAAATGGCAAACCAACTAGTTAATGTCTCACCTTAACCTCCTGGAAAAAGAGCAACAAACCAACCCTAAACCCATTAGGAGAAAGCAAATTATTAACATCAAAGCAGAATGAAATGATTTGGAATAAAAAAATCTATAGAAAGAATCAACAAAACAAGGAGTTGGTCTTTGAAAGAATTAACAAATTTGACAAGCCCTTAGCAAATCTTACCAAAAAAAGAAGAGAGCATATCGAAATAAACAAAATCGCAGATGAAAATGGTAATATCACGACAGAAATTACCAAGATCCAGAATATCATGAGGGAATACTTCTCAAACCTTTACGCCAACAAATTTGAGAATCTAGAAGAAATGGATGAATTCCTAGACAATATTAACATACACACACTGAACCAAGAAGAGCTAACCCAACTCAACAGGCCTATTTCAAGCTCTGAAATAGAAATGGAAATTAGACAACTTCCACTTAAAAAGAGTACAGGCCCAGATGGATTCACAGCTGAATTGTATAAGGTCTTCAAAGCAGAGCTCACACCAATATTCCTCAAGCTCTTCAACGAAATTGAAAATGAAGGTTCTTTACCAAACTCATTCTGTGAAGCCAGTATATCCCTCATCTCCAAACCAAACAGAGATTCATCAAAGAAAGAGAACTATAGACCCATTTCTTTGATGAACATCGATGCAAAACTTCTCAACAAAATACAGGCCAACCGTCTACAACAACTCATCAAAAAAATTATACACTATGATCAAACTGGATTCATCACAGGGAGGCAAAGCTGGTTCAACATACACAAATCAATTAATATAATTCAACACATCAACAGGAGCAAGGACAAAAATCACATGATTGTCTCAATAGATGCGGAAAAGACATTTGACAAGATCCAAAACCCCTTTATGTTAAAAGATGTGGAGAAACTATTAATCCATGGAACATTTCTCAATGTAATAAAGGCTGTGTATGAGAAACCCACTGCTAGTATTATACTTAATGGTGAAAATCTAAAGCCATTCCCTCTAAAATCAGGAACATGACAAGGATGCCCACTCTCTCCACTCCTTTTTAACATCCTACTAGAATTCCTAGGCAGTGCAATGAGGCAAGAAGCAAGCATAAAGGGGATCCAAGTAGGGAAAGAGGAAATAAAACTATCCCTCTTTGCAGATGACATGATTCTGTATTTAAAGAATCCTATAGACTCTACTCCCAAGTTCCTTGAGCTGATTCAAAGCTTTGGAAGGGTATCAGGCCATAAAATCAACCCTCAAAAATCACCTGCCTTCCTGTACGCCAACAGTGAGAGGAACGAGGCAATAATCAGGAAAGAAACTCCTTTCACAATAGCCTCAAAGAAAATAAAGTACCTAGCAACTAGCTTAACTAAGAATGTAAAGGACCGTTTAGATGAAAACTGTAAAACCCTAAAAAAGGAAATTAAAGCAGAACTAAGGAAATGGAAAAACCTCCCATGCTCCTGGATTGGAAGAATCAACATTGTGAAAATGACAATCTTGCTAAGGGCTATCTACAAATTCAATGCAATACCCATCAACAACCCAATGTCATTCTTTAAAGAAATAGAAGAGGCAATTCAAAATTTCATATGGAATAGTAAAAGACCCCGTATAGCAAAAACACTTCTTAGCAGAAAGAACAGCGCTGGAGGAATTTCAATTCCAAACTTTAGACTCTATTGCAGAGTTATAATTCTCAAAACAGCTTGGCACGGGCACAAGAACAGGCCTGAAGCCCAATGGAATAGAACTGCGGACCCAGATATTAAACCACAGACCTATGGCCACCTAATCTTTGACAAGTGAGCCAAAAAAATAGAATGGAAGAAAGATAGCCTCTTCAAAAAGTTGTGCTGGTAGAACTGGTTAAACATCTGCAGAAAATTAAGTTGGATCCTTCTTTGTCACCATGCACTAGAATTAACTCCAAATGGATCAAAGACCTGGAGGTAAAATCTGACAAATTGAAAAATTTACAGGAAGGAGTAGGAGATACACTAGGCCTCCTTGGCACAGGTCGAAACTTTCTTAATAAGGACCAAGAATCACAACAAATGAGAGAAAGGCTGGATAAGTGGGACTGCATTAAACTGCAGAGCTTTTGTATGGCAACGGATATAGCTAGTAAACTAATCAGGAAGCCAACACAGTGGGAGAAGATCTTCACCAACCAAACAACGGACAAAGGCCTCATATCTAAAATATATCAACAACTCAAAAAATTGAATCACTACAAAACTAACCTCCAAAGTAACACCCATCCCACGAAAAATGGGCCAAAGACTTAAGAGAGTCTTCTCTGAAGAAGAAACAAAAATGGTCTACAGACACATGAGGAAATGCTCAACATCTCTGGTCATAAAAGAAATGCACATCAAAACAACTCTAAGATTCCACCTCACTCCAGTTAGAATGGCCAGGATCAGGAAAACGAATGACAACAGATGCTGGAGGGGATGTGGCCAGGAGGGATCACTACTACACTGTTGATGGGAGTGCAAACTCGTTCAATCACTATGGAAAGCAGTGTGGCAGTGCCTCAAAAGGCTAAACATAGAACTCCCCTATGACCCAGCAATTCCACTACTTGGCATTTACCTAACAATCCAGAAACAAGGGCATACTAAACCCACTAGCACAACAATGTTCATTGCAGCACTATTCACCATAGCAAAGATATGGAACCAACCCAGATGTCCCTCAGTTGATGAGTGGATCAACAAGTTGTGGTATTTGTACACAATGGAATTCTAAAGAATGACATCGCCTCATTTGTTAGGAAATGGAAAGACTTAGAACAAATCATATTAAGTGAAGTAAGCCAGACTCAAAGGAACTTAGGTTCAGTGGTTTCCCTCATTCATCATAATCAGTAGAAACCTTGGGCTCTACTAGCAGAGATTTGCAATAGAGCAAAAGGCCATATATAAGGCCATATAATGTGAAGCTAATTGAAAGGACCTCCAGGATATTGAAACAAAAGCCACATAATGAATGATTGTTGTCCTTAATGTACTATGATGTCTCTCATCTCCTTTGCTGTCCCTTGGTTATCCCATATTGGTATAGTATCTCACTTTGTTATCTGATATATTGAATTTATTTGTATTTGAATATTTCAAATTTGATAGGGAAGGGGGGAAAACCAAGACAGGTGGGGTTGTGGGGTTGGAAGGAAATGGGTACCAAGACATGTGAAAGGGTATCAATGTATGTGAATTAATGCACTTTCTATCTGGCAAATATCATGTAAGCCTTTTACTAATTACAATAAAAAAATTAAAAAAAAGAAAGTTGTAGTGTGTGGGGAGGATGATGGGGTCAAATACATTTTTTAGAAATATACCTCATCTGGTTGCCCTGGATTTTCCTGGGCTTCTCCTTAGAGAAAGGCCTGTTATATTGGATTTGTGGCTTAGCAATGATCTAGCATGTACATCTTCGAGTAAAACATCCACAACTTCCATGCCTGAGATTCGAGTTTCCTGACATTTGGCAACAGCACAGCAACATCTTTCTTCCTCCTGAGCCACAGGCCAAGTGAGCTGGCTTGAGTTGGTTATTAGTTACAGTGGCTTGGTTATCAGGTTTCCAAATTCTGTTCCATTGTGAGGGAGGCAGGGACACCTTTCAGAGCCCAATGACCAAAGATCCTTGCTCACAGAAGACCTCACCAAAGACATAGTGGAGGCTGAATCTCTCCTCCAATCTCACAATATACATGTGGACGTAGTAAACAGCACACCTTATTTGTCCAATCCCAATGTCTTCCACTAGGCCCAACTACCAGTCTGGTCTCAGGCTCAAGGAGCCTTTCTTAGGTAAGATCCAAACTTAAGGGTCAATATTGCACTCATCCTTTACAAAACATTTGCTTCACAGTGCCTTCTCTGCCTGCATTTTGCCCCTTTTCGAATTCTTTTTTGTTTTTGCTAGTCTTGGGACTTGACCTCAGAGTGTGAACATTGTTCTTGGGCTTTCTTTAGGCTTTAGCTGTCCCACCGAACCACAGCACCAGTTGCAGTGTTTTCTATGTATGTGGTAAGGAGGAATCAAACCTGTGTCTTTTTGCGTGGTAGCCAAGGACTCTACCACTAGGTCAAACACACAGGGCATCTTGCACATATTTTTGACGTCAATCTACTAGGATATTATTAGGTTTCTGTATCCTAATCAATTTTTTCCTGATGATTAGCTTTGCTGTCATGTGTAAAATATGCAAGAGGGAAAACACAGAAGAATTAGTGAAATTAAAAAAAAAGCATTAGACACAGTTAAGTGTTCATTCTTTGTAGGAGAAAGGATATTTGGATATGATGATGATGATGATGATGATGATGACTTTATAATTACTATGTCAGTTTTGAGAGTTTGGCATAGTGGTAGAGTGCTTGCCTAGCATCCATGAAGATCTGGGTTTCATTGCTCAGTATCACATAGATAGAAAATCTAGATGTGGCACTGTGGCTCAAGTGGCAGAGGGCTAGACTTGACAAAACCCGAGGACAGTGCTCAGGCCCTGAATTCAAGCCCCAAGACTGGCAGAAAGATAAAAGACAATAAAAATGCTTTTTACGAGCTAATTCACTCACAGCATTTGCTTCTGAAATCTTCGTTTCTGCATCTTGTGAAATACCCCTTTCCCTCATCGTAGACAAGAAAAACAGATCCATCCCATGGTCCACTGTGAGGCCACTGGTTGGGCTAAGAGCTAGTCGTGCAGCAACACATAAGTTTTATTCTAATACTTTGCAAACTTTGTACTCAATTATGCTACCTACTTACCAACTTAGGTCAGTTATCCTTATGCTATACCTTTTCTTCATAACTACAATATTCTTACACTCCTACGTTAATCCTTTTGTACCTCCCCTGACCTCTCTCATTCTTTTTTTCTATCTCTGGACCTCTGCTCGTCTTTCAACCCTTATACTGCACGGATCTACACTTGATGGCTGTTGAGCAATATTGTATATGTAGGTGGTTAATTATTCTCTAGGCTCAGAGGGACTTAAAGACAATAGAGATTGGATTGAGAGGCTTCTTGATTTGGGTTTAAATCGCTTATCAGTGGTTGTATTAGACTGGTCTGTAAGTGCACAAAAAGAAAGAGTGATAATACCAATCAAAACTTGTGAACATCTAGTGTCTGCCAGCTACAGAGGTCTAGGTTGGTTATATCAGAAAAACTATAATCGTATTTAGTAGTAATCTTGCTCCCATTTTCAAATGGGCAGAACAAGAAACTCAAGAAAAATGTCAAATCAAGAAACAACATCCCCCACCCAATGTAAACAGACAATGGAACAGTCTCTGGCAAACCTAGAGGAGAGTCTTTCAAGTGCTACACCAATGCAATTGATAAACATCATTAATGGAAAATGTGAAAATATAAAGAAAGAGATAATGGAGGAAGCCATAGCGGAACAAGAGGAAAGCATAAACAAGGTGATAAGTGAAAAAGAAGAAGACATAAAGGAGGCCATAATAAAGGTTTTTCAAAGAAATAAGGATGAATTCATAGAATCCACAAATAAAAACGCGACCAAACTCCAGCAAATGTCCAAAGAAAATAAAGCTACTGAGCTAACCACTCAAAAGGAAATCAAGGAGATAAAGAAATCCATACATGATCTAAAACAAGAGATTCAAGGCATCAAAAATTAGCAATTAGAAGCAAGGGAGATGAAAAATAAAGTAGATAGTTTGATAGCAGTTTAGACAATGCAGAGGAGAGAATTTCCGGGGCTGAAGATAATTTAGTTATTATAGAGAAAGAACAGAAAATGAGTCAATCCAAATCTAGGAAACATGAGAGAGCGATTCAGGAGTTCCAAGATACAATTAGGAAGCCTAATTTAAGGCTAGTTGGTATTGAGGAGGGCGTGGAGAAAGAGGTCAATGGTATTGGAAATATACTTCAGGGAATCATCTCAGAGAATTTCCCAAATATCCAGAAGGGCAGGCCCATCTAGATACGAGAAGCTTTTAGAACCCCAAAGAGATCTGACCAGAAAAGAACATCGCACTGCCAAATTGTGATCCGAACTGGATCAATAGAAACGAAAGGAAAGATCCTGAAGGCAGCCTGGGAAAAGGGATTAGTAACCTATAAAGGCAAACCAATCAGAATAACCCCAGATTTCTCAGCAGAGACCATGCAAGCACGAAGTGACTGGAAGCATATATGTCATGCCCTTAAATCAAATAACTACCAACCAAGAATACTGTAGCCAGCTAAGCTCTCATTCATAACTGAGGGAACAATAAAAACATTCCATTCCAGGGAAAAGCTGCAACAATATGTCGAAACAAAACCAACACTACAGAGAATTCTCAAAGATGCTCTATACATAGAAAACCAAAATAAATGCAATATAGGGAAAGAAATGGCACCTAAACAGCATACCATCTAAGGACCACAAGAACTGTCAAGACACAGGCCCTACTAAAAGCTTTTAAAAATGGTAGGAACTAATAAATATCTCTCAATCCTAACTCTCAATATCAATGGACTTAACTCTCCAATTAAACGGCATAGGCTGTCTAGTTGGATCAAAAAGCAAGAGCCATCGTTCTGCTGTCTTCAAGAGACACATCTTACCCAAAAACATTCATCTTTTGAAAGTGAGAGGTTGGAATAAACTCTATCAAGCTAACTGCCCCCATAAACAGGCTGGAGTTGCCATCCTCATATCAGATACAATAGACTTCAAACTAAAATTAGTAAGAAAAGACAAAGAAGGTTACTACATACCACTAAAGGGATCTTTCCTCCAGGAAGACATAACGATCCTAAATATTTACACACCCTTTTGAAGATTCTCAAAAGATTGAAGATACTGCCAGTGTAAGTTAGATTCCGGCATTCATATTAAATAATGCAATGAGTACGGATTTATATTTGAAATGTCACTGTTGACAAAATCTAACACACATTTGCTTAGTATTTGCTTTTGATTTCCCAAGAAGTTCAGTACAAGCTAATATGTGTGGCATATATCGACTGGGAGAAATGATTCAGAATATGTGACTCATTTGAACAGGAGTCAGTGAAAGATACAGAAGCAGGATACCCATATTGTGATAATTTGTATCTTTTTCATATTTTTTGTTTGTTATTAATTCCATTTGTAGTGTACATTTCTAGGTAAAAACTTTTAAAATATTTCCAAACAATTTGTTATTTCAACAGCAAAAAAACATTTATATGCCTGATAAAATTCACAGAATCCAAATTTTTCCATATTATTTTTTGTTTTTTGGGGTTTTTTTTGGTGGGTCATAGATCTTGAACTCAGCCTGGGTACTATCCTTGAGCTCTTCAGCTCCAGGCTACCATCTTACCCTGGAGCCAAGCCCCACTTCCCATTTTCTAAAGGTGAATTTGAGATAAGAGTCTCAGGTCTTTTTGTGCCAGGATGGCTTTAAACCTTGATCCTCAGATCTCAGCCTCCTGAGTAGCTAGGATTATAGAAGTGAGCCACCACCACCCCATCATGCTCAGCTTTCTGGTTTTTTTTTAAACAAGCCCTTTGGCTGGAACTCGGTCTGAGCACTGTCCTTCAGCTTTCCTCAAGCCTAGTGATCTTCTACTTGAGCCACAGCACGACTTCTGGTTTTTTCTGTGTATGTGGTACTGCGGAATTGAACCTTCGTCTTCATACAAGCACTCTACAACTATGCCAAACTCCCAGCCCCTCCACATTAGTTTTTATGATAGATCTTTCTATGCATCCAGGATGGCTAGAAATCCTTCTTGAGTTTCCCAAGATCAGGGAGTATAGGTGTGTCCCATCCTGTGTGGCTACATAACCATTGTTTAGGGTACAGTTCTCTCTTCATTCTACCCATCTAGAGCAATTTTCATCTTCCATGTATAATCATTAAACATTCAGCTCCTGTTCCTCTCTACTCCATTCTCTGGAACCATCGTGCTTTTTGGCTCTAAGGGTTTGTTGATCCTTGGAAGCTCTGGAAGGGAAAACATACCCTAGCTCTTCCTTTATGACTGCTGTATTTTTAGTTTACTGTAATCAAGATTCACCTGTAAAATATAGTAAAATGTTCTTCATTTTCAATGCATTGTTTTGCATATTTCTACCTTTTGATTATTATTAATAGTTGTGAATGGATTCTCCACATATTTGTTCTTGTCTCTGCTTTCTCTTCCGTTAGGTACAAATCTAGAAATAGAAGTGTGAGACCATATTTCTATGTAATTCTATATTTAGTACTTTTTTAGCACTCTCCACGCAATTTTTGATTGTTTTATATTCCTTGCAGAACTATTCCAAAGTTCTACTTCTTCTCACTACCTTCCCAGTAATAGTTAGACTTTGAAAGTTGTTTTTTTGTATGCGTGTGTGTGTGTGTTTGTGTGTGTGTATGTGGATCTTTTTGTTTAAAACTATATTTATATTAACATATTTAAAGTAATGATTTCATTGTAATTTTAATTTTTCTCATGACTGTTAATATTGAACTTCTTTCTACATTTTGAACTACTATTTCTATATATTCTTTTTAGAAAATCCTCTCCAATCTCCAATTTTTCCCTTTTTTTTCTGGGGTAGTGAGGAAAGTCATGGGGCTTGGACCTTGGGCAGTGAGCTCTTTAGTTTAAGGCTATTGTCCTACCCTGAGTATTGCCCCTCAGTTCTTCTGCTCACAGCTCCCTACCCCTCTTCCCATTATATACAGAACAAAGGCCATCCTCAGTCTTTTTGAAAAAGTAAAACATACAGTAAATTTGTATTATACAACAGCAAGAAATAAATTTCTTGCCAGGTGCAGTGACTTCTACCTGTAATCCTAGCTACTCAGATATCAGGCTGATATCTAAAGATTTGGTTCAAAGCCAGCCTGGGCATTAGAAAATCTATGAGACTCTCATCTACAGTTAACCACTAGAATATGGGAAATGGCACTGTGGCTTCATAGGTAGGGTGATAGCCTTGAGTTGAAGAGCTCAGGAACAGTGCCCAGGCCCAGAGTTCAAGCCTTACAAATCCCCCAGCCAAAAAAAAGAAAAAAAGTTTCTTCCCCAAGTGATTATTATGCCAGACATAGAACATTAACATTCTGGGTGTACTTCACAGTATTATTACTTGATACCCTAAGATTTTGCAATATTCTCACAGTACCAGCATATGTCATCATATAATGTAGTTCTTTTTCAATGGAATAAATCCATTTATAACCTAAATCTACTCCCCTGACTTATTTTTGTCGATACCACAATTGCTCTACCATGATATGCCACAAGCCATTAAACATTTTATGGTGGGTAATTGAAAAGGCGTCTCATGGAATTTTGTGCTAGGCTGGCTTTGAACCATGGTCCTCAGATCTCAGTCTCCTGAGTAGCTAGGATGACAGGTGTGAGCCACCAACACCTGGCTTGCCTTTTTATTTTTTTGTGGGTCTTGGCACTTGAACTCTGGGCCTAGGCACCATCCCTAAGCTTTTCAGGTCAATATTTCATGTAAGTCTAAACATTTAAGTAAAGGAATACAATTCCAACAAAAAAAAGAATAAAATTCCAGACATGGTGTGTTTATAACTCAGTGCTAATTACTTGATGAAAATGTGCCATTCCAGAAGCTGGTGTCATTTGATGATGTAGCTGTGGATTTCAGCTGGGAGGAGTGGCAGCATCTGGACAATGCTCAGAGGACCCTGTACAGAGATGTAATGCTGGAGACCTACAGCAACCTGGTGTCCTTAGGTGAGCAAAAGTCAAATTCACTTGCAAGGCCAAGTGCCTTGTTATTTTGCAGATACGTGAATGTTTATCAAACTTTCAATACTATTTAAATGAAAGATTCCAGGCCCTGAGAAGTATCATTACTTTCTAAAGAAAACCTAAGGTAATTTTGTACTCATTCTTCAGGATACATTCAGAATACTTTGACAACACTTCTAAATTATGTTTCCTCTAATGGAGACGACATTCCAACTTACACAGTAATTGTAAGTGGATAAACCATCCAGAATAGAATATATATCATTATTGGAAATAGGATCTACAAATCACTAAACAGTGAGTTTATAATGGAAACCTGGCACTAGGTGCAATGTTTCATGCCTTTAATCTTAAAATATTCAGGAGGAAGAAATCTAAGAATTCTAATTTGAAGCCAGCAATGGCATAAAAATTGCCATGAAACTCTATAACTCCAAGTAACCCCTCAAAAATGTTAGTGGAATATCAAGAGTTTGACTTTGTGATTGAGTGCTTGCCTAGCATGCATGAAGACCTATGCATGTAAGTGGAGCTGGGACTCAAACTGTTATTTTTCTAGCCTTGAGCAAGATAGCTAAGTTTATGCCATACAAAATGAATCCAGAGCTGGGGAAAAGTCAACCATGGATCCAGTGAGAAATGAGATTTAATAGATAACTTGTGAGTAGGATGTCTGCGAACTTAAAGCAATGATGACACAGCATAAGCAATAATTCTCTACCGTTTCTAATTTACAGGGCCCTGTGTTCCCAAACCTGTATTAATTGACAAGCTAGAGCACTGTGCAGAACTCTGGATAGGAAATTCCTCTGACAAGAATATCACAGGTGAGTGAATGCATCTTCATATTGATGTTGGAGCCTGAGCCCCATTGGTAAGTTCATGTTGTGATGTACTGAGCAATAATATTCTTAGTTACCCTAAATCCTGTGTGGAACCTATGGAATTCTTTGTGAATGAATCAAGAATCATTTCTTTTCCCAATCCTATGCCTGGTCTCAGGGCCTGAGCATGGTCCTTGGGTTTTCTCAAGGCTAGCTCTCTACTTCTTGAGTCATAGCACCACTTCTGGCTTTTTCTTTGTATGTAGTACCAAGGAACTGAACCAGGTCTTTGTGCATGCTAGCCCAAACCCCCGGCACCAAGAATCATAGGGTGATATGACGAATTCTATGTGGCAGTAGAGTTAAAGTTAGGTTTCTCTGTAGAAATCACTGTGAAACAAAACAAAATGAGAAAGCCATGAGCCCGTGGCTCATGCCTGTAATCCTAGCTACTTAGGAGGCTGAGATCTGAGGATCAAGGTTCAAAGACTGACCTATCACAAGAACACCTTAGACTCTTCTCTCCAATGAACCAATAAAAAATGAGAAGTGGGGTTGAGGCTAAAGACATAGGGAAGTAGCCTTGAGCTGAAGAGCTCAGGAACAACAGCCAGGTCTAGAATTCAAGTCCCATGACTGCAAACAAGAAAGAAAGAAAGAAAGAAAGAAAGAAAGAAAGAAAGAAAGAAAGAAAGAAAGAAAGAGAGAAAGAAAGAAAGAAGAAAGAAAGAAAGAAAGAAAGAAAGAAAGAAAGAAAGAAAGAAAGAAGAAAAAGGGAAGAAAGAGGGAAGGAAGGAAAGGAAGAAAGAAAGAAAGAAAGAAAGAAAGAAAGAAAGAAAGAAAGAAAGAAAGAAAGATCTTTCATTTCTTTAAAACTAAGACTATAAATGATTGAGCAAACAAGGAATAAGTCAGGGCATTATTGTCTGATAAGGATAATATCTTTTTGCTGGTAGGAAGAGACTGGTATTCAGAACCAGACCTTTCCACCAGAAATTGAGCCTAGTGGTAGAGTGCTTGCCTAGCATGCACAAAGAAACAGGTTTGATTCCTTATTACCACATACATAGAAAAAGCCAGAAGTAATGACTTCATTGGTAGGGTTCTAGTCTTGAGAAAACCCAAGGACAGTCGTTAGGTCCTAAGTTCAAACCCAGGAATGGAAGGAAAAAAAACAACAAAGTTTCAATCAACATAAGAAAATTAACTAGACAATGAGCAGGGGATTTTCTGGTCTTCCATCGTTCTGAGGGACAGGAGTGTTAGAAAAGGAATTTTTATAAGACTTCAAATGGAAAGAAACAAATTTCAAAATTCCCACAAATACCTAAATTGAGACTTTAGTGAGAAGTTGTAACTGAAGGGATATAGGTATAAGTCCTTACTCTCAAGAATCGTTCTTGCTTGGATCAAAGGCAAACACACATATAAACCAAACTTGTGGCCGCTGAATCTAGAAAAAATTCGTGTTCCTCACTTAATGGTTAATAAGCAAACAGCATTGAAACTGGGTAAGGTAATCTTATCTGCTACTTAGGACCTGAGACTCTTATCTGTAGTTAACTCTAGAAAAGAGGAAGTGGGGCTGTAGCTCAAGGATAGGGGTTATAGTCTTCTGCTGAAGTGTTCAGGGACAGGGCTGAGGCCTATGAACTACAAAAAAAAAGAAAAGAAAAGAAAAAAAAGTTTAAAAAAGATGCAAAACAGCACAGTATTTAGATTATTTCTCAAAAATAAAAGAAAGGCAGCTATTCCTCAATGTATAAACAAAACAGTATTTGAAAAAAAACATCTTCAGGTATAGTATAGGTAGTACTCAGCTTAAAACTGTAGCAATACATAGATGGGTAATTTCAATAAATATTTCCTGTGATATAAAAAGAGAACTAAAACACAGGAAAACATTATTGGTCATTGTAAAATATCATTTTCTTAATATGTTAGGGAGAAAAGCATATATTTCTCACAAATCAATTTCCACTTTTATGTTTTAAAATATCTAACACTTAGGATGGGAAAGTAAAGTCATTACCTTTACAGTAAGGAATATTTGTATCTCATGTATGTTTGTGTCTTTTTTTTCTATGACTCATTTTAGATGTCCAGGTAATGGAAAATGTGTTCAAGACCTGCCAGGAAAGTCCACATGAATGTCTTTGTGAAGTAGCAGTTGCAAGTAGTATCAAAGTGGAGGAAAACGTGAGATTAGCAACAACTTTAAATTTGAGCTCTACACATAATCCAGAGCTGATTAGTAATAACGGTAACAACTTAGGGGTGAGGACTGAGGAGTTCATAAAGTGTCAGAACATGCTTCTGTCTCCTAAGCCTGATGAGATGCATACTGCATATAGATCTCGTATGTCTCCTGTTCTTAAAAAATCCATCGGATATTCAGAGCATTTTATTCATGATTGTGACAGTCCAAAAGATCTGCAGTATCATAATTCTGTTCTCCCTGCCCAAGAAATTCTTCAGGGAGGGAGGAAAACTGCTAAATGTACTGTGTGATGAAAAATATTGTACTTAACACCGACCATCACTACACATCTGAAAATGTACACAGGAGAGACTCCTCATATATGTAGTGAATGTGAGAAATCTTTCAGTAATGAAATACGCCTTTCAATACCTCAGAGCAAATATCATGAGATATGTGATGCGTACATCAAGTGTGAAAATTAATTTCTGAGGAGTCAGACCTGACGCTCCAACCTCGATCTCCAAGAGAAGACAAACCTTATGAATATGAGGAACGTAATAAAATTTCTGCCCAGAATTCAGCTCTCAGCACACATCAGAGATCTCACACAGAAAAGAAATCTTATGAGTGGGATAAATGTGGGAAGACTTTTAGACTAAAATCATACCTCACTTTGCACCAGAGAAGACACACAGAAGAGAAACCTTATGAATGTAACAAATGTGAAAAGTCTTTCACCCAGAAGATACACCTTCGAGTTCATCAAGTAACACACACAGGAGAGAAATCTTATAAGTGTAATGAATGTGGAAAGTCTTTCCAAGGGAAGGGAAAACTTCGTGTTCATCAGAGAATACACACAGGAGTGAAACCTTATGAATGTAACCAATGTGTAAAGTCTTTCAGACAGAAATCTTCCCTCAAATTGCATCAAAGAACACACACAGGAGAGAAACCTTATGTGTGCAACAAATGTGGAAAGACCTTCAAGTGGAAGTCATATCTTGATGGGCATAATAGAACACACACAGGAGAGAAAACTTATGCATGTAGTGAATGCGGAAAGTCTTTCAAATGGAAGGTAAAACTCCATGTTCATCAGAGAATATACTCAGGAGAAACACCTTATGAGTGTAACATATGTGCAAAGTCCTTCACACAGAAGCCAAACCTCAACATGCATAAGACAATTCAAACAGGAGAAAAACCTTATGAATGTAACCGATGTGGAATGTCTATCAAATGGAAGTCTTCCCTCAAATTGCATCAGAGAACACACACAGGAGAGAAACTGTACGAGTGCATCAAATGTGGTAAGACCTTCAGATGGAAGTCACATTACAGGAGGCATAACAGAATTCACACATATTAGAAACCTTAGGAATATAACCAAAGTTGAAAGTCTTTCGTGCAGTATTCACCCTTCAGGAAGCGTAAGAGAGTTCACACATATGAGAAGCCTTAGCAATGTAATAAATAGGAAAGACTTTTTACTCTGTGGAAGAAAACTCAGCTTGTGTCACAGAACCAACACAAGATAAAACCCTTAATGAATGTAGCAAATGTTCAGTCTTTTCCCCAGAAGGCACAAGTCAAGATTTATCACTAAACACCCACAGGATAGAATCCTATGAATAAAATGAAAGGGAAATTTTTTTGAAGAACTCATAGTTGAGTTTGCATGATACCACACAGACACAGGATAAAAATTGTTTGAATATAAGAATATGAAAAATCCATCATGAACGTATGACTAAGTATAAAATGCACATAGGAGAGAAAAACCTTATGAATATTACAAATCTGGAAAGTGTTTGACCTGGAAGGCATACTTCTGTGTTCATCACAAACCTGATTCCCATAGAAGAAAAGAAAACTAATGAATAGAACAAATGTGCAATGACTTTTAATCAGAAGTCAGTCTTCAGTACATTTCAGAACATACACAACAGAGAAATTCTGAGTAATGAAAAACATTTAGCTATATATAGAATCTCTGTATATGGGAGCATTAGGGTAAGTCTTCTAAACAAAGTCAACCATCAGCAAGCATTAAGAGCACTCACAGAAGAAATAATAGCATGTAGGAAAACCTTTGTCAGAAACCTCTAAAAGCTGACTGTGTGGCTTAGTGGTAGAGTGCTAACCTATCAAGGATGAAGGCCTGGGTTAGATTCCTCAATACTACGTGAAAAGAGCAAGCCAGAAGCAGCACTGTGGTTCAAATGGTAGAGTGCTAACCTTGAGCAAAAGTAGCTCAGGCCCTGAGTTCAAGCCTAAGGATTGGAGAGAGAGAGAGAGAGAGAGAGAGAGAGAGAGAGAGAGAGAGAGAGAGAGAGAGAGAGAGAGAGAGAGAGAGAGAGAGACAGAAAGAGAGAGACAGAAAGAGAGAGAGAAAGAGAGAAAAGAGAGAGAAACAGGAACTTCTAAATTTTACAGAGATAGAGAAGGAGAGAGAGAAGGAGACAGAAACTAATTTCGAAACTTTATAGTCTTTCTATTTCCTTACAAATTCGTCTATGTCATTCTTTCTGACAGAAGCACAGAATTCCATTGTGTAAAAATACCATATTTGATCTACTCATCAACTGATGGGCATCTGGGTTGGTTCCATACCTTTGTTATAGTAAATAGTGCTGTAATAAATGTTATTGTTCTAGTGAATTTAGTGTGTCCTATCTGGACGATTGGCAAGTAGTGAAATTGCTGGATCACAGGGGAGCTCTATGTTTAGTCTTTTTGGGATACTGCCATAGTGCTTTCCATAGTGGTTGAACGAGTTTGCAATCCCACCACAGTGTAGAAGTGATCCCTCCTGGCCACATCCCCTCCAGCATACGTTATTAGATTTCTGGATCTTGGCCATTCTAACTGGAGTGAGGAGGAAAAGGGAAAGATGAACTGAAACTTTCTCTCCTTTCAGATGACATGATTCTGTATTTAAAGAACCCTAAAGACTCTACTCCAAAGCTGCTTGAGCTGATATAAAACTTTGGTAAGGTAGCAGGGTATAAAATTAACCCTCAATGTCAACTGCCTTCCTATATGCCAACAAATGAGAGGAATGAGGCAAGAATCAGGATAGCAACTCATTTTGCTATCAAAGAAAATAAAATACCTAGGAATTAACTTAGAATGTAAACCACCTTTTTGATGGAACTATAAACTCTGGAGAAGGAAATTAACGCAGAACTGAGGAAATGCAAAAACCTATGCTCCTGGTTTGGAAGAAGTAATATTGTAAAAATGGCAATCTTGATAAGGACTATCTACAAATTCAGTGCAATATTCATCAATATCCCAATGTCATTCTTTAAAGAAACAGAAGAGGAAATCCAAAAGTTCACTTGGAATAATAAAAGACCCCTTATAGTCTGTCTTCTTGCATGATACATAATGTTTAATCTCACCTTCTCCACCAAAATCTCACCTTTCTCATTGAGACATAGGTGGCCCTGTTTACTAGCAGCAAAGGCTCAAACGCGCAGTTTCAGGTGTCACCACTGCCTCTGTTACTGGGTAGATCCAACTCTGTCATTGATTCTTAGGTCTGCTCTGGGAGTCTTGGTCACAAGTTGTTCTGTGGCATCTGCTGCCAGCCTGTGCCTATTTGCTTCCTTTTCCTCCAGCAGCCTACAACAGGGAATGAAGTTCAGGCGCTGATGCTCTCCTTCATATGCAGGGCAGGATGAGCCCAACCCTCCCACATCTTCCTCTTCTAATTTTTGGGAAAAAATGTGCTGGCAAAAGTCCTCAGGTGTGGCGCATGGCTGATCCACACTTTTAATCCAGGCTGGTCAGGAGGCTGAGATCTGAGTATGGAAGTTCCAAGTCACCTAGAACAGGAAAGTCTGATAGATTCTTACTACCAAAAATAAAAACAGCTGGGAATGGAATTTGGGCTCAAGTGGTAAAGGGCTAGTCTTGAGTACAAATGCTTAGTGCCCAGGCCCTGAGTTCAGGCTCCAGCACTGCCAACAACCTCACTTTAGTGAGATTTTAGCTTTATCCATGTAGGCACATCTCACTGGAATCTTTGCTGGTAGAGATAGTCTTCATAATTTTGTCTCAAGGTAAAGGTCCTCCTGGGGTAGTACACAAAAGATGTCATTTAGAGAGGAGCCCCACTTGCTCCAGGTTTGAAGATGGCATAGGTCAAGCCAGCACGGAGTTGGCACATCAGTCTTTTTCCTAGCACCACCTACCAGTGAATGTCAAATGACATTGATTGTTGTGGGATTGTGTGATTGAAGTGCCCCATTAAGGGCAGTGTAAGCACATCCAAACTTGGATACCAGGAATGCTGAAATCTCAAAGCTAAGATTTCTGTTGGCTACAGAAATGCTGGTGTGTCTGTGATTCACTAAAAGTTCAGGTGCAAAGATTCTGAAGCTTGATGCCTTGTGTTTATTCCATTTAGTAAAATTATTTTAATGCACTGTATAAGTTAAAACATTTGATAAGAGTCAGGGGTAGTGAAAACATTGTTCTTGAATTCAGGTGTCTGGCAGGGTAATGGGGGAGTGTTGGTGGCTGGGACTATGAAGCTGGAGCTGCTATCCAACCATGGATCATATTCCTCTTTGTCTGGGAGAAATGACTCCAAAGATGAAATTTGAATGGTGAGGAAAACATGATGATGTACTCAGGAAATTTCTCCTAAACAAATGCTCATGTGGAAGTGGGATGGGGGCTGGGCATATCTGAGGCAGAGCTTAAGGGGGCTTCTCATGGCGTTGAGAACGTTCCTTGCGACTTCAGGCATGCAGCAGGGTGTTTTAGATGACCATTGTGAGATGGATGGAATAAGACTGGAGACAAGATGAATGCTGGGATCCTGCAATGCTCTTGCATGAGTGGCTGGTGGCTCACCTGAAAGAACTAATTATGTCTAAAAAAGAAATCAGGAATTTGTTTTGATTAGATAATACCTGTAATCCGAGGCATATTCAGGATCCTGATCTTAGTATTGTGGTTTAAAACCAACCCAGCAAAGGGAAAAATGCATGAGACTCATACTCCCAGTTTAGAGCAAGAACAAAGATTGAAGTAGAGCTGTGGCTCAAGAGCTAGAGTGCTACCTTGAGCAAAGAAAAGCTAAGAAAAAGCTCCAGGTCTTGAGTTCAAGGCCAGGAATGAAAGAAGGAAGGTAAAAAAAGGGAAGTATGTGAGGAAGGGAAATATATAAATGAAAGAGAGAAGGAACTAGAAATTTAAAACTAGAGAATATTTAAAAGTCATCAGTCCTTCTAAGAAAAGTGTGGGAGTATGGGTTCTATATGTGGTGAACTGGAAGCCCAGCAGTGACTTGTTAACCAAAGAGTCACCATGATGAGCAAAGGATAGAAATCTGCATGAGCCTCTTAGCGGATGGAGTCACAGAAGAGAACCTCAGCTCCCATCCCATAGTTAGAAGGATATAGAGATGGGGAAGTTGGCATCACCTTGATGTCATTGTGTCCATGGAGACTGGAAGCCATGGCTCTGTGAAAGCACAATGTTCTGGTTACTGAGCTGGGAGGCTGAGGAGAGCCAAGTCCTGGCCATGAAGAAATCAGGGTGGCAGCAGAGCAACTCTGCTGCAGTGTGTGCCTGCTTGGCTGTTCTTATTCTGTGGTGGATCAGGCCGGAGCGGGTGATAGTAACTGTTTTGTGGTCACAAGCCCTTCACCAAGAGCTTCCTCTGGGATCCTCATAAGCTACAGGGTGGCTGGTGGTGGGATGTGTGTGGGGTGGAAGTGACAGAGGGATGGATGCATGGCAAGGTGGGTGAAGAGATGAGAGGAATGATGAGAGCCCAGTTCATTGGTTTCCAAGGTTAATGGGTGGGAGGTAGAGAGGCATGATGGAGGAATGGTGGAGGCAGGGGAAGGTGGTGACAGAGTGAGGCCATCTGTAGTGCCAGCCTGGCCATCATCTGAAGCCCATAGGCAGCTTCCTGATCCTTCACTTAGTCCTGCTCCTTGTGGAGGGAATGTCACGTGTACCCAGAGCTAGGGGTGGGGCAATGTTAGTAGCACCTGGAGAACCATTGGCCTCTACCTGGGTGAGGGGTGGTTATGGCTCCCATGCTGGGTGGCCTGATAGCTATGGAACAGATCTCTCCTTAGCTACCACAGTCAGTGGCTGCTCTCCATCTAGGGTTAGGGCACCTGCTCAGCCATCAGGACACCCCATGCCAGGACAGAGGCCTACAATTCAGATGGCAGCACAGGGGTGAAGATGATCTCACCGTAGCCCTAGTTACATGGCTGCCCCAGCATGCAGGACAGGATGAGCTGGGGGAAGATGTTCTCTGTGTTTTTCCACAGCCTATCCCGGCCTCTTCTTGTGTCTGATTAGACCAAGAGAGTACCAGGTTCCCTCTCATAGTCCTGGTTCTTTTTCTTTTACAGTCATGAGGCTTGAACTCAGGTCCTGGGTACTGTCCCTGAGCTCTTTTGCTCAAGGTTGATGCTCTACCATTTGAACCATAGTGCCATTTCCAGCTTTTCCTTTTCATGTGGATCTCTGATATGTCCAGTACTGTGCCTGCAGGGAGGCACTCACCCCACAGACAGAGCCACCTCTGCCGTGACTGTGACTGCCCACAACCCTCACACCCACTCCTTGCACACCCCTCGACTCCAGTTTTAGCTCCTCTTGGAATGGGTGTCCAGCCTACCCCTTCCTACACTCACAAAGGGTCTACAATTGTCTTCCCAGGGTCCTTTCTTCTGCCAGCCAGAGTACAGACTGTGCACATCTTGACGATCACAGAGCTCAAAGCCAAAGGCTGAGATGCAGAAGGGGGTGACCCAGTAGCTGCACAGGGCCCATGGATCATCCTGTGCATCCCCCAGCCTGTGACGTCCCCCACCCCCTTGGCAGGGAAGCTCCATGCCCACATCCTGATCCCTGGTCCCCTCCAATTCCATTCTCCCTTGGATTTTGCAGACTGTCTACCATCAGGATCTAAAATTCTATTCATCACTTTATGTCCTTATCACTGATTTGCTACTTTGACAGGATCTCCCCGTGCCTGGAGAGTGGGCATGTCATGTACTCTCTGTGGAGAAGTTGCCCCAGGAGAAGACATATGCACTTCATGTGAGTGTTGGACAGGGCAGGAGGGCTCCCTAGGATCAGAAGCCACAGGAGGGGTGCAGATGGGGGAATGCTAGGGGCCCCAGGGGACAGTGGGAGTTAGGGCACAGTTGGTTCCTTCTGCAGGGTTGACACCGCTTCACAAACCCAACAGAATGAGGTTCACATTACAGATGTCAGAGACAGTGCAGATTGCCAATGGGCGCAGGGGTCACTGTCACCCCCAGATGCTGGCTGCATGCTGGGATGCACGTAGAGGTGTTTTCAAGATCAGATAATGAGGATGTTGCAGGGTGTAACCATTCTTTTCAGATGGCTCTCTAGCTCTCTTGAGCTTCATCTCTATCTTTGGCTTTTTCTTGGCAGTTAACTGGAAATGAGAGTTTCATGGACTTTCCTTTCTGGACTG
The DNA here is from genome assembly GCF_031878675.1 of Megascapheus bottae. Lineage (NCBI taxonomy): Eukaryota > Metazoa > Chordata > Mammalia > Rodentia > Geomyidae > Megascapheus > Megascapheus bottae. Next base: position 407,629 of record NW_028327282.1, read on the forward strand.
GCTTCAATCAGAAGCTATGCACAGTTTTCAAACCATACCCTACTGAAGAAGGGAAGCTTGATCTGGTGCTTAACTGGGTTGCACTTTGGCTCCGTTTGCTATGCCTCACGGGAGGGGGCTCATCATTTGTAGACTAAGATCTCATGACCTTCAAAGCCAAATGCTACCTGAAAGTTCAGGGTCCCAGTCTATGTGTTGGGCCGGGGTGAATACATTCTCTGTTATGCTGGGTCATCAACCCATGTTTTAAGCTGGAAGTAGGTAGTGCCACATTTGATAAGAACATCTGCCAGAGATTGTCACCTCATGAAAGCAGATTCTAAATTTGTATTCCATTTCCTGTGGTGGAGAAATCCCCTCCAAGTTAGACAGGCTCACATCCACCTGCAGGTCATACTCCTAATGCAACCTTGAGTGTCCTCATGGTATTGGGATCTAAGTTTGTAGGGAATGCTGCTTTAGTCCATGAATTAGCTGGACAAGTGATGACAAACGTGTTGTGGATTAATATGAGAACAATTTAAGAAGCCCTTGAGGAGCATCAACCTGACCCTCTGTGGTGCTATAAATCTGATAGGATGTTCCAGACTGAGAAACAATCACATGGCTTTGTGTTTGGCATCCAGACAAGTGAGTGCATGTCTTAGCTGTCAGCCAATACAGAGGAGGACATGAATAAGTGGGTGGAAAGCATCTGTCAGAACCCTGTCTGGGGGCAGGTGGAGAGAACATAGGAAGGTAGATACCATGGCTGTGGTGGGGCCAAAAAAAAGGGTAAAAGAGGCAAAGGAACCAGGTACTGGTAGCTCAAGACTTTCATCCTAGCTACTCAGGAGTTTGAGATCTGAGGATCACAATTCAAAGCCAGCCCAGGACAGAAACTCCATGAGACTCTTATCTGCAATAAACTACTGAATGCAAGAAGCTCAAGCTCAGTGACAGCATCCAGGCCTAGCGTTCAAAACCCAGGACTGGCAGAAAAAAGTATCAAAGGACAAGAAGCTGGCCAAAAGTTAGAGGGACTCTATCTTGACAAACAATACAATGGTAAGTTGCACTCAGAAGACTTGCACAGAATCTGGAAATGCGTGAGACCTATCTATGTATGTTTCCTGTTTGTCTAAATATATATGTTTATGCATTTATATATTAGTATAGAGAGACAGATCAATACATATGACTATACATATATACATAGCCAGACACTTATGGGTGGGTGGTATACAGTGTGAGAGTTTGTGTTTGTGTTTTGTGGATGGCTATCTCTGTTTAAGAAAGATAGAAAATATGTAAATATCTTTAAAAAAACTTGATAAAATATAGAGAGACCTAAGCTCTTGAGGGAATCGGAAATGACAAGATTATTCACAGGCACGTTTATCCTTATGGATTCCTCAGCAAGTTTTAATTTTTTTCATTATTTTCTTTCTTTTTTTGAACCAGTGCTAAGGATTTCTCTCAGGGACCAGGTGCTGCCAATTACTAATTTTCTCATGGCTGCTACAAGAGGAACTGAGCCACAGTTCCACTTTTGCCTTATTTATTCGTGCTTAACTGAAGATAAAGATTTCTATCAGTGACTTTCTTTCAGGGGCTGGATTCTAACGAGGATCTCCAGACCTCAGGCTTCTCTATAGCTACAATTAACAATATGAGAACCCAGCACTGGGTTCCAATGCACAGGGCAAGAAATTGAGTGAATCTCTCAACTCCAATTAGCTATAATAAGCTAGAAGTGAAAGACCAATACCTTTGAGGAAAAGATGCTGAGGGTTATCACACAGGCCCTATGAGTAAGCCCTAAACCCTGTACACATGTGTGCATGCACACATTGGCAGATACACACACACATGCACACACACAATATCTCAGGCAAGATTGTATTTTGAATTAATATCCAAAGATTGGACAAAGGATAGCAAGTAATAAAATCTGTTTTTCTTGTCTACATTGAAGGAAAGGGATAAGTCACAAGATGCAGAAGCGAAGAATTCAGAGGCAAATGCTGTGAGTGAATAACTTGTAAAAAGCACATTTCTTTTCTTTTCTTTTCTTTTGTTTTTTCTGCCATTCCTGGGGCTTGAACTCAGGGCCTGAGCACTGCTCTTGGCTTTTCCCAAGTCTAGCCCTCTGCCACTTGAGCCGCATTGCCATATGGATTTTTATATCTGTGTGATATTAAGGACTCAAACCTAGATCTTCATGGATGCTAGGCAAGCACTCTACCACTGGGCCAAACTCTAAACCCCGATAAAGTATTTATAAATAGTCATCATCATCATATCAAAATATCCTTTCTCCTGCAAAGAATGAACACTTATCTATGTCTGTAAGACTTTTTTTTATGTCACCAATGCTTCTGTGATTTTCCCACTTGCATTTTTACAGATGACAGCACAGATATTCATCAGGAAGAAAAATAGATTACGATACAGAAACCTAACCACGTCCTAGTAGATTGAAGTGAATAATATGTGCAAGATGGCCTGGGTGTTTCATCTATTTGTAGAGTGCTTGGCTACTACACAAAAAGACTCTGGTTTGATTCTGGAGTACTATATACATAGAAAACGCTGGAAGTGGTGCTGTGGCTTGGTGGGACAGCTATAGCCTAAAGAAAGCCTAAGAACAATGGTCAGGCTCTTAGGTCAAGTCCCAGGACTAGCAAAGAAAATGTGCAAGAGGCAAAATGCAAGCTGAGAAGGCACTGTGAAGCAAAATGTCTTGTGAAGGGTAAGGGGAATAGTGACAGTTAAGTTTGGATCTTACCTAAGAAAGGCTCCTTGATCCTGAGACCAGGCTAGCACTTACGCCTAGTTAATGACTTGGGATTTGAACAAAAAGGTGTGCTGTTTACTACATCCATATGTGAGGTGGGAAGGGAGATTCAGCCTCCAGTATGTCTTTGGGGAGGTCTTCTGTGAGCAAGGAGCTTTGGTCATTGGGCCTTGAAAGGTGACCCTACCTACCTCACAATGGAACAGAATATGGAACCCTGGTAACTAAGCCACTGCATGTGACAACCAGCTCAAGCCAGCTCCCTTGGCCTGTGGCTCAGGAGGAAGAAAGATGTTGCTGTGCTGTTGCCAACGGTCAGGAGCCTCGGATCTCAGGCATGAGAGATATGGATCTCTCACTTGAAGAAGTAGATTCTGGACCAGTGCCAAGCCAAAATTCCCGTATATCAGGCATTTCTCTAGGAAGAAAGCCAGGAAACTCCAGGGAAACTCAGATGAGGTATATTGAGAGGAAACCTATTTGAACCCATCATCCTGCCCACACACTACAATCTTCTTGTGTGCTTTCAAGTGACTATACTGAGATTAGAGTGTGTCATTTCCAATCTACTCTATTCCAATTCCTCAGTGTGAAGTGTGGTCCCATTCCTACGTTTGAAATATCCACTGTTTTGCCAACATAATGTGATGGTAAGTCAGCTCAGACTCTGAATGAGCCTTGTAACCTATGGATCCTGGAGGAAGGCCTGTTGGAGATGCTGCTGACAAAGCTGATCCCTGCCTACCAGAAAGGTGATCTCTTTTATGTGGGAAACTTCCTGCACAATTTCAAATAGTGGAGGACAATGTAGTAATTGCTGGAAATTCTCTTGAAAAAGTGAGTGTTCCCCCCCAAACCCATGTTTGCTCACCCCTCCTGGCCAAGTCTTGGAATACTTGGCTCCTCTCTGAGCCTGTTTGGTTCACTGGGGTGTTCACAGGGGAGCTAAGCATGATACAAGTGCACAAACTACTTCATTATGACTGGGACACCATGCCATTTCATTTCCCTCACAAGCTACTGGAGTCTCAACAGTGTGCTTACTGAGAAGTTGGATTTCAGGCATGAGTAAGTGGCTCCCAACTGCAGCCCTCACCTAGGTGACATCCTAGGAAATCCCATTTCCCAGTAAGAAATGAGGTGTCAGTTCTAATGGCGGAGGCCTGTGAAATACTTGAGTCAGAGGAAAAGCTGGGGGCTGAATCACTTTTGAGCCATCAGGGAGGGATTGTGATAGCTTTGCCTGTTAGAACCTGAAAGCATTTACATTTTGGTGTGTGGTCCAGTGCTGCCACTTGAACCTGAACCCAGGTCTAAATACCATTCCTTTGGTGTTCAAAAATTAGCACTGTACCATTTGAGTCATAGGTCAAGTTCTGGCTTTTTGCTGCCTAATTGAAGACAAGTGCCTTTAGACTTTTACTGACTAGACTGGCTTTTCACTGTGATCTTCAGAGCTCAGCCTGCTGGGTGGCTAAGATTAGAGGAATGAGCATTTAGTTCTTTATTTAGAGCATTCACTTATTGATTTATTTAGAGCATTTACTTAGTTAATTTAAGGTGCGTTTACTTTGGACAGATGCATAGAGGCCTCTCTCAGAAGCTTCTGGAAGTGGGGTGTAAAAGTCATCCTGTTCTCGAGTGTCTCTTACCCCCCTCCCAGCACATAAGTGCACATCTCTGCAGGACAGCCACAGCATTAGAGTCCTGCAAGAAAGCGGCTTTGGTAAAAGGCTCAGGATGGAGAGAGAGGGCTCTCACTTTCCTTGTACCGAATGTGCCCACAGCGTCATGTGTTCCATCTATACGATGTGAATGGACTTCTACCCCAGTGACTTCTACGAGTTCAAGAACTGCCACACCCTGACACAAATCAAGCTCTATATGAGGCTCCACATGCCGGCTTTGGACCTGCTCTTCTAAACACATACTTTTTGCCCAGCTGGAGGAATGTGCGACCAGTAAGACCAAGAAAAAGTAGAAGTCCTGGTGTGGGTGCCTCAGAGCCTGTGAGTAGGAAGCCCATGTGGTCTAGATATTGGTTGGCCCTTACTTCTACAGAGCTTGGCAAAATGCCCTTTATGGGTGGTGTCACCCAGGTAATGTCTGTCCTCTGAAAGGACTTGGGAATAAGCACTCATTAGAAAGACCCTACACCTCCTCAGTGTTCAGTCCAAACTCCAGTTCTACAGGTTCCTCCATTAGATCCTCATGGAAGTTGAGTGACACTTCAACTTGCAGAGTCCACTCTGTCCACTCTGTACCTATTTCCATTCTTAGGTTTGGGTCATCGTGGAAGAGCTTATCCTGAACTCCGGATGAAATACCCACCAATGGAGCTGGTGACTGATGGAGACTGAGAATCATCACTGCACTCCAGAAAGCATGGGCCTTCTGTAGAAATTACCAAACAGGTTTAGAGTCCTGTGGATATACCTTTTGCTCTGAACCCCATGTGTGACACAGTTGAACCTGCAGATACTATGGAGGAAGAAAAAGAGCAGCCAGATTTCCTTCCATTTCCTTTCACACTCCACCCAGAGTCAGTCCATCTGAGTCAGAGTAAAACTCCAATTATTGTGCAAGCTGAAGGGGCACACGCTTGGCTCATGGAAAATGTCCCCATGGGAAGCAGCAAGTGTACTCTCAATACTGGATTCATTGGAGGAAAATGAATCCATCCTCACAGAATATCCAGACCCATCCATCTCACTAAAAGAGACTCAATCTCCATTCGACAACCCAGAATCCATCCCTCTCTTAACTCAGGAAGGACATTCTGTTTCTCATGAGGAAGGAGACCCTTCTGAGGACTCTGAAGGAGAATTACTGTCTGAAGGCAACTTGGAGGCCAGTCTGGATTTAGAGCTTGCCTCTCCCCTTCCTAAAAAGACATCTCTTTATCTTGCTCTCATGATTCTTGTCAAGTATTCATTGCATTTAATTTGCTAACTATTAAACTCTCATTGTTAATATTATGGTGTGCAGTTCTTCAGTGCTTATTATACTGTGTTTTATTTTCCACTTATAATGTGAGACCTCAGACACATAGGTCCTGGGTGGGCCAAAAACCAGACAGGTCTGGTCCCATAGAAGACAACCTTACTGGATATACAGGGAACTATGAAATGCATGGAATCACCAGGAATCCAGGCCAGGCCTCCATGGAAACACAAGTCAGCTACCAAAGCTTAAGGACAGAGCAGATGCCTGGAAATGTGTTTTGTCAATCGGGAGAAGTGCCAGAGTAACTGTAATATTATGTGGGACTCTGTTCTGTGAGTTCAAGTCTGTTTATATATCCATTGTGCTTTGTACAAATATTTAAGAAAATTAAAACTCCACAATAGCATCAAAAATCTACTTTGGCTTTGAATGTGGCCTAATTGTAGAGTGCTCGCCTAGTATACAAGAAGACCTTGATTCAATTCCTTGGCACTGCATACACAGAAAAAGCAGATGGGGCACTGTGGCTCAGGTGTCAGAGTGCCACCCTTGAACAAATGTGGCCAAGGACAGTTCCTGGTCCCTCAGTTCAAGCCCCAGGACTAGCCAAACAAGAAATCATACCATTTTCCACACATTTGGAAATAAATCTGTTTTATCTAACCCAACTTCTTTTTTGCCAGTCCAGAGTCTGTGCCACCAAGCCAAACTACTGGCCCCCAACCTTACTATTTTTAATCATTTAATTATTTACATAATCATATTTCATGCTGTCTGTATTAATAGCATAAACAGTATGCTTAGTGTAATAATGTTAAAGGTAAAACATAAGAAATTAATAACTAAAATTCCTTTTTTATTATTTTTATAGCATTACTACAATTTTATGAGAAAAATTACCTAGAATGTTTATTTTAGAGTTCAAGTAATCCATTTTGATAAATATATCAACCTACATCATTTATTTGAACACATTTTAAACTATTTTTTCAGGAATGAAAATACATACATATTTGTTGTAAATGAAATTTATGACTTGGGGGGAAGGGAAAAAGAAAAGGGGGAAGGGGGTAATAGTGTTTACAAGAAATGTACTCATTACATATGTAACAGCAATCTCTTTGTATATCACCTTGACAACAAATTTTTTGAAAAGTACAATGAGTTTAAATGTCTACTTTGGGCAGAATTTTTTTTTGCCAGTACTGGGCTTAGACTCAGGACCTGAGCACGATCCTTGTTTTTGTTTTTGTTTATTCTTAAGGCGCAAGTTCTATCACATGTGCCACAGCACCACTTTTATCTTTTTTTATCTATGTTGTGCTGAGGAATTGAACTTGGGTCTTCATTCATGCTCGGCATGAACTCTTCCACTAGGCTTAACTTATGGCCCCAGTGGGAAGGAAGTTTTCCATAAAATATGTAGGAAATATGTACACTAAGGAAAAGCCATCAAAAATAGAAGAAAAATTATATACTTAGGTAACGACATGCCAGTATTATGGCAGATCTCTGTAATTCTAGCTTCAAGAGTGGCCTATTTGGACCGGGAGTTGGCTGGCTGAAGTAAAGTGCTATCCTTGAGCAAGCCGTAGGACAGTGCTCTGGCCATGAGTTGAAGCCATAGGACATGCAAAAAATAATAATTTAATGCCCGTGACTGGTGGCTCACCCTGGTAATCCTAGCTACCCTGGAGGATCGAGGTTCAAAGACGGCCCAGGCATAAAAATCTGTGAGAATCTTATTTCCAAATCATCCAGAAAATTCAAAATGACAATGTGCCTCAAGTGGTAGAGCTCTTGCCTTGAGCTGAAGAGCTTAAGGTAAACATCCAGGCCCAGAGTTCAAGCCCCATGAGTGAAAAAAAGAAAAAGAAAAAGAAAGCCCTTATCTAAGGCTGGAGTGCACACTAGTGGTAGTTTGCTTGCCTAGTATGCACAAAGCCCTGTGTTCAATTACTCTGTACCACTTACACCAAAAAAAAGCTGGAAATGACCTCAGAAGGTTGGGTTCGGAGGATCACAGTTCAAAGCCAGGCCAGACACTAAAGTCCATGAAACTCTTACTTCCACTTAAGCACCAGAAAACCAGAAGTGACACTGTGGCTCAAGGTGTTTAAGGTTGTAGCCTTGAGCTGAAGAGCCCAGGGACACTGCCCAGGTGCACAATTAAAGCCTTACAACCAAGAGAGAGAGAGAGAGAAAGACAGAGAGAGAGAGAGAGAGAGAGAGAGAGAGAGAGAGAGACAGAGACAGAGACAGAGACAGAGAGACAGAGAGAGACAGACAAAGAGAGACAGAGAGAGACAGAGAGACAGAGAGAGAGACAGACAGAGAGAGAGAGAGAAAATATAAGGACAGTGCTCAGTCCCTGAGTTCAAGCCCAGGACTGGCCAAATCAAAAGTAGTAGAGCACTGGCATTGAACTGAAGATCTGAGGAACAGCCCAGGCACAGATTTCAAGCACCACAAACAACAACAACAAAATCTATGAAATGGCAGTGGTGGTTTTACGCTAAGCAAAAATAGAGTAGAAACTGGTAAAATACATATTTGTGTGTAAGCAAAATAGCCAGACTTATGCATTAGAACAGGATAGCAACTTGAAAAAAAATTTTGTTTTCCATCTCACTAGGTCCTGTCTCTTAATTTATTCAAGTAAGTAAAATGCTGGGTTTTATAATCGTTGCTCTGAATATTAGAAAATCATAATATTTCTCATTAACCAACAAAGACCAGGAACTGGGGCTTCGTTCAAATGGCAGAGTATCAGGCAAGAGAAGAAAAAATTGAAGTAAGAACTTGAAGTTCTTGATCCAGAACCTGCATAGTAACAGAGCAGCAGCCTGGTGATGGTACCTCACACCTATAATCTTAGCTACTCAGGAGGCTAAGATCTGAGAATCAAAGTTTAAAGCCAGCCAAAGTACCCAGTTAACTGCCAGAAAAACCAGAAGTGGCACTGTGGCTCACAGATTAAAGCACTAGCCTTGAGCTGAAGAGCTCAGGGACAGTGCCCAGGCCCAGAGTTCAAGCCCCACAATTGACAAAAATCAAACAAGCAAACAAAACTCACAAAGAAGCCTGCAGACCACAGTGGTTCTGCTGAGTCTCTTCTCTATGGGGATCAGGAAACATTTCACTTTTTCTGTCTCTTCCCATCTCAACATTCATACTAAAATAAGACTGTGTTGAAAGTTTCAATTTATAAAAATGTTTTTCATGAAGCACCCTGAAATATTCATCGCTTATATCTCAATTGAAGATAGTTGATTTGGGGCTGCATTGGTACAGTGCTAGCCTTGAGCAGAAAAGGTCAGGGATAGAGCTGAAGCACTCAGTTGAAGACCCAGTGCCAACACACAAAAGAAATTATGCACTTTATACATATTTTCTAATTTCTTAATGAATTTTTCAGTCTGTATAAATATAGGGTACATTCCTTGTTACTTAAGTAAGATTTCTCTTTTTTTTTTTCTTTTTGCCAGTCCTACGGCTTGGACTCAGGGCCTAGACATTTTCATTGGACTTGCTTGCCCAAGGTGAGTGCTCTGCCTCCTGAGACACAGCGCCACTTCTAGCTTTTATTCTGAGTATGCGGTACCGGTGAATAGAACCTAGGTCTTCATGCATTCTAGGTGAGCACTCTACCATTAGGCTACATTCCCAGGCAGTGAGATTCCTCTTACAGTCATTGCATGTTCACAGAGTTTGATCTCACACACTGTAGGGCCCTGGCTTTGACCTGTGATCCTAAACCCTGAGCATCCTAAGTAGCTGAAATTAAATTTTGAGCCAGCATGATGACTTCCATTCTTTTTTCTACAAAAATATATGTAGTTATCTAAAATATATGTATAGCTGAAAAAATGAATCTCTCCCAAACAAATCTTCAAAGAAACAACCATCCTATTAAAAGGTGGGCTAAAGACTTAAAAGAGTATTCTCTGAAGAAAAAATTAAAATGGGCTTTAGACACATGAAGAAATGCTCCATATCTCTAGCAATAAGGGAAATGAAAATCAAAACAACTTTGAGATTCCTCCTGACTCCATTATCAAAAAATCTAATAAGAGATACTGGTGGGGAAGTGACCAGGGGGATCACACCTACACTGTTGGTGTGAGTGTAAACTCGTTCAACCACTAGGGAAAGCAGTGTGGTGGTTCCTCAAAAGACTGAACATAGAGCTCCCCTATGATCCAGCAAATCCACTACTTGGCATCTACCCAATTGTCCAGAAAAAAGGACATACTAAAGCCACTACCACAATGATGCTCATTGCAGCACTATTTACCATAGCAAAGCTATGAAACCAACCCAGATGCCACTCAGTAGATGACTGAATCAAGAAGATGTGGTACTTATACACAATGGAATGCTATGCTGCCATCAGAAGGAAAGACATCGCCCCATTTGTAAGGAAATGGAAAGACTTGGAAAAATTCATATTAAGTGAAGCAAGCCAGACCCAAAGAAACATAAGCTCAATGGTTTCCCTCATTTGTAACAATTAGTTCACATCTAGGACTCTCCTAGCAGAGGATTACAATAACTCAAAAACCTAGGTATATAAGGTCATATAGGATGAGACTAAATGAAAGGATCTTTAGGATATGGGAACAAGAGCTATATCTTGTGTCATCGTTGCTCTTAATCTTGTGTGATTTTTGTCCTTAAACTACTATGTTATTTCTCATCTCTTATTTTGCCCTTTGGTTAATGTCAGATTGTTACTGTATCTGATTTTTTCCCTGTCATATTGTATATGTTTATTTGTTTATGTCAAATAGGAAAGGGAAGGGGGGAAACAAGATGATTGGGAAGGGGAGGGGAGAGGGAACTGGGGACAAAAACATGTGGAGTGGAATAAATGTGTGAGAAGTAATGCAGTCCACTACCTGTAAATGTAATCGTAACCCCTCTATACATTACCCTGAAAATAAAAAAGAGACTATAAAAATATCTGTAGAAAATGAGGCTGGATGATGGAAACAACCAGATGCCCTACTACAAAAAATGTGATACACGCACACACACACACACACACACACACACACACACACACACACACACACACAATGAAATGATACATAGCCAACCGACAAGATAAAATAATGGCATTCTCGGGGAAGTGGATGAAAAGGAAAAAAATCATATTAAGTGAAGTAAGCCAAACTCAAAGGAACATAGGCCCAAGAGTCTCCCTCATTTGTCAAATTCAGTAGAAACCTTGGGCTCTGCTACCAGAGATTTATAATAGAACAAAATCTAGAGACATCGTGACAAATAGTATGACACTAAATGTAAGGACCTCCAAGATAAAGAAACAAAACTCATATAATGAGTGATTGTTGTCCTTAATGAACTATGTGATCTCTTATCTCTTTTGCTATCCCTTGGTTATATCATATTGTTACAATATTTCACCTTGTTTTCTGATATATTTCATATGTGCCTAATTGGTTATTTGAAATTGGATAGGGAAGGGGGGAAATGAACATGAGTGGGGGTAGGGGAAGGGTAATGGGGACCATATCATTACATGGGGTATCAAAGTTTGAGAAGTAATGCACCTTCTATCTGGTGAATATAATGTAACCATTCTATAAATTACAACAAAAATAAATACATAAAAAGAAGATCTGCACAGAAAAAAATAATAATGGCATTTTTGGGGTAGTGGATGAAATTAGAGTGAATCCTGTTGAGTGAGATAAGTCAAGACCAAGGAACAAAAGGTACATGGTATCCTTAATATATGGATATTAGTTTCAAACAGTAGTAGAGCGATGATTGAATAGTTGATACCCAAAGTTCTGGACATAAATTTGGAGATATAAACATAACTACATAGACATAAAAATCTAGGATAGACTATACACTCCATAGACATGCGTTTTATTATAGATTAATCTGTATCTATGACATACAATGACTCAGCTTAACTTTTACTATGTTCTAAAATCTATGTGCCAGTGATTGTATAGCGATTCCCTTCTTGAATACTTGTTGGTTAAACATGACATTTGAAATATGATGTAAATTTCAATGTTAATGAATTTTTTTAAAAAAGAGGCTAGAGGTAAATACCACTAATGTACTTGCTCTAAGTGGTACAGAAATTTTCTTAATGAATCAAGGGGTTTTATTACATCTTTATGCAATTATTTTAGTTCTGAGTGTTCTACACTCAATGATACTTCTGGAAAGATGATATAGCTGACTGTGTAGATGGTATGAAGACATACTGGCCTAAACATAGAATAAAGCATTGGTAAGTGGCTGTTATCTGTGCAGATTCTCCTGGAATATGTGGAATGAATTTATTAAGCACAATGCAGGCTCTTAGTCAGATCAGGATAAGATTATGTGGTTCCATGAGATGAATGAGGAAAGATCAGAAAAATCTACTAAGATATCCAGATATACTTTTGAAACTAAGGTATCTGTACTCCTTTTTTTTTCTTTCTTGGTGGGGAGCTTGAACTTTGGACCTGGGCAAGGTCTCTTAGTTCTTTTTCCTGAAGGCTAATGCTGTACCAGTTTTAGCCACAACTCCACTTAGTTTTTGGGTGGATAAGTGGAGAGTAGAATCTTACAGTTTTTTTTGTTTTCATTTTTTTGCTTGCAAAGGCTTTCATTCACCTTCTCCCTGGCTAGTAGAATGACAATTATGACCCTCCAGCGCCTGGCTAGTGATTCTTTGAAAATTGGACTTTCTTCCAAATCACGTAACTGGTTCCTAGCAAAGTTTTGAAGCCTGACTTAAATGTGACAGATTTTTGTCACTTGGAGACACTCTGTGCTGAACGTTAGAAATCTACCAGCTGAGTCACAGTGGCACTTCCAGTTTTTTGTTTATGTGGTGCTGAGGAATGGAATCCAGGGTTTCATACATGCTAGGCAAGCTTCATTTTCAGCCCAAGGTTTTATGTTTTGTTTTTTCAGTGTTGTTGCTTCTAAGGTACTGTATGATGTTCTTTCATTTTCTTTGCTTTTTACCTCTTTTCTTCTTTTTCCCTTTAGTTTTTTTCTCTGCAGTCACTGTGTTGAATTCGGGTACCCTGTGTCTTGTACATAGGTTTATGTGATTTGGAATGGAGAGGGTATAATAAAATGGTAAAAAAAAACAAAGGAAAAAGGGTGAACCAATTGAACAGCGATACCTGGAAGACACTAAACGGAAATGAACTGAACAATCTGGGTGGAGAGGGGGCTGAGGGTAGGAAAACAGAGAAAAAGGAGGGAGGGGATAACAATTTTCTTAAGAAATGTGTTCATTACTTATGTAACCGTATGCCTACTATATATTGACTTAACAAAAAAATTAACTTAAAAAATAATTTAGCTTGGTATGGTGGCTCACACTTGTAAATGTAGCTACTCAAGAGGCTGGGATCCAAGGATAGCAGTTCAAAGTCAGCCTGGGCACTGAAGTCCATGTGACTCTTATCTCCAATTAACCACCAGAAACCCAGAAGTGGCCCTATGGCTCAAGGGATAGGGCAGTAGTCTTGAGCTGAAAAGCTCAGTGACAAGACCCAGGTGCAGAATTGCAGTCCCATGACTTGAATGATGAATGATACTAGCCAGGCTCTGTGCGCTCACACTTGGAATCCTATCTACACAGAATCAGGTTTGAATCCAGCCCAAACAAATTGCATGATATTCTGATTTACAGTTCATTACCAAAAATCTGGAGGTAGAGCTGTGGATCAAGTGGTAGAACACTAGCCTGAAGCAAAAAAAAAATTTAAGGACAGTTCCCAGGCCCTGGGTTCAAGTCCCAAGACTTGCATAAAACAAACAAAATGTGACGCTGAGTCGTCCATCATTTGGTGTTATACTTCAATATTCTTGATATGCGTCTTAGAAATTAAGTCCCTAGCAAATACTCTCCCCTGAAATTCTGCTTCATAGCTGATTCATAGAATTTCAGCATCATTACTATCACCTTCCCTGTTAGCATAGCAGTCTACTACTGAAAATTTGAACAAAACTTTTGAGTAATCCTAATTAATCTGTGTATCATCTGCACACACATCAAATCAGCAGCAGCTATGATCTACTATTATCTAAATGTATTTAATCCCTTCTTGAGTTAATGAGCCTTAAAGAGTAAAACATATGAAATAGTTATGAAACTAACAGTCACCATTCTTCTACCTAATATTGTAATATAAGTTTATAAATTCAAGGACTATTCTGAAGTGTGCAGAAGATAGCTTCTAATTATAATATTCTCATGAAGTATAGTTTTTAAGAAACATGTTGCTTGCTTTGGGAAAGCAAAGGCAAGGAAAAATGATATAAGTAAGTTCCCTATTTATCAGAAGGAAAATACTATTGGGTTTAGATCAACTTTCATTCATTCCGTGCTGATGAAACAAATATTTGCTATTCCTGAGGCCAATCACTTCATTGTGATGCACAATCAGCCAGCTTAGATCAATCTTCCAAAAAAGGAAAGGAACAAATGAGAAGCAATTAAGGTTTCCAAAATGAACCAGGTGGTGGTGGCAGCTCACACTTGTAATTCTATCTACTCAAGGCCTGAAATCCAAGGATCTGGATTAAGTCTGTCTGTTATGAAAATATTCCTGTCTGAAACATCATCTCTGTTATCACAGCCGAGCTGATACACTCTGCCCAACAGGTTCCAAACACCAAAGTCCATCTCCTATCTGAAATACTAGCAAACGTACTCACACATTATTTCCTCTTTGGGAGATAGATGAAACAAGTACCAGAAACATTTCCCTGGCTTCAGAGTGGAAGTGGAAATATATACTCACTAGAAGCCCATCTAGTAAATTACAGTCAATCATCTTTCCTCACATCTTGTTAGTTAAATTGAAAAATGAGTGTTTGGATCAGAAGCGATGTGTAGGAGCATACAGGTTGTAAAAGTACTGTTATCCTAGCTAATGAAGATAAGCTGAGACCTGAGGATTCCAGTTCAAAATCAGCCAAGCAATAAATTCCATAAGATTTTTACCTCTAATTAACCAGCAAAAAACAGAGCGTTGAATTGTGCGTAAAATGCCACAGGCCTAAGCTTTGCATAAAAGTGGTAAGGGGTAGCATTCAGGATGCCCACTCTCTCCACTCCTTTTTAACATAGTACTAGAATTCCTAGGCAGTGCAATAAGGCAAGAAGCAAGCATAAAGGGGATCCAAGTGGAGAAGGAGGAAATAAAACTATCCCTCTTTGCAGATGACATGATTCTGTATTTAAAGAATCCTATAGACTCTACTCCCAAGCTCCTTGAGCTGATTCAAAGCTTTGGAAGGGTAGCAGGCCATAAAATCAACCCTCACAAATCAACTGCCTTCCTTTACGCCAACACTGAGAGGAACGAGGAAATAATCAGGAAAGAAACTCCTTTCACAATAGCCTCAAAGAAAATAAAGTACCTAGGAATTAGCTTAACTAAGAATGTAAAGGACCGTTTAGATGAAAACTTTAAAACCCTAAAAACGGAAATTAAAGCAGAACTAAGGAAATGGAAAAACCTCCAATGCTCCTGGATTGGAAGAATCAACATTGTGAAAATGACAATCTTGCCAAGGGCTATCTACAAATTCAATGCAATACACATCAACATTCCAATGTCATTCTTTAAATAAATAGAAGAGGCAATTCAAAAGTTCATATGGAATAGTAAAAGAGCCGTATAGCAAAAAGACTTCTTAGCAGAAAGAACAGCGCTGGAGGAATTTCAATTCCAAACTTTAGACTCTATTACAGAGCTATAATTCTTAAAACAGCTTGGTACTGGCACAAGAACAGGCCTGAAGTCCAATGGAATAGAACTGCGGACCCAGATATTAAACCACAGACCTAGGGCCACCTAATCTTTGACAAGGGAGCCAAAAAAATAGAATGGAAGAAAGACAGCCTCTTCAACAAGTTGTGCTGGCAGAACTGGTTAAGCACCTGCAGAAAACTAAGGTTGGGTCCTTCTTTGTCACCTTGCACTAGGATTAACTCCAAATGGATCAAAGACCTGGAGGTAAAAGCTGACACACTGAAACGTTTACAGGAAGGAATAGGAGATACACTAGGCCTCCTTGGCACAGGTCGAAACTTTCTTAATAAGGACCAAGAATCACAACAAATTAGAGAAAGGCTGGATAAGTGGGACTGCATTAAACTGCAGAGCTTTTGTATGGCAACGGATATAGCTAGTAAACTAATCAGGAAGCCTACAGAATAGGAGAAGATCTTCACCAACCAAAAAACGGACAAAGGCCTCATATCTAAATATATCAACAACTCTAAAAATTAAATCACTCCAAAACTAACCTCCAAAGTAACACCCATCCCATTACAAGATGGGCCAAAGACTTAAAGAGAGTCTTCTCTGAAGAAGAAACAAAAATGGCCTACAGACACATGAAGAAATGCTCCTCATCTCTGGTCATAAAAGAAATACAAATCAAAACAACTCTAAGATTCCACCTCATTCCAGTTAGAATGGCCAGGTTCAGGAAAACGAATGACAACAGATGCTGGAGGGGATGTGGCCAGGACGGATCATTACTACACTGTTGGTGGGAGTGCAAACTCGTTCAACCACTATGGAAAGCAGTGTGGCAGTGCCTCAAAAGGCTAAACATAGAACTCCCCTATGACCCAGCAATTCCACTACTTGGCATTTACCCAACAATCCAGAAACAAGGGCATACTAAACCCACTAGCACAACAATGTTCATTGCAGGACTATTCACCATAGCAAAGATATGGAACCAACCCAGATGTCCCTCAGTTGATGAGTGGATCAACAAGTTGTGGTATTTGTACACAATGGAATTCTATGCTGCTCTCAGAAAGAATGACATCGCCCCATTTGTTAGGAAATGGAAAGACTTAGAACAAATCATATTAAGTGAAGTAAGCCAGACGCAAAGGAACTAAGGCTCAGTGGTTTCCCTCATTCTTCATAATCAGGAGAAACCTTGGGCTCTACTAGCAGAGATTTGCAATAGAGCAAAAGGCCATATATAATGCCATATAATGTGAAGCTAAATGAAAGGACCTCCAGGATATTGAAACAAAGCCAAATAATGAATGATTGTTGTACTTAACGTACTATGTTGTCTCTCATCTCCTTTGCTGTCCCTTGGTTATCCCATATTTGTATAGTATCTCACTTTGTTATCTGATATATTGAATTTATTTGTATTTGGATATTTGAAATTTGATAGGGAAGGGGGGACAACCAAGACGGGTGGGGGTGTGGGGTTGGAGGGAAATGGGTACCTAGACATGTGAAAGGGTATCAATGTATGTGAATTAATGCACCTTCTATCTGGCAAATATCATCTAACCCTGTTACTAATTATAATAAAAAAATGGAAAAAAAAAGAAAGTTGTAGTGTGTGGGGAGGATGATGGGGTCAAATACATTTCTTCTTAGAAATTTACCTCATCTGGTTTCCCTGGATTTTCCTGGCCTTTTTCTTAGAGAAATTCCTGTTATACTGGATTTGTGGCTTGGCAATGATCTAGCATGTACATCTTCGAGTAAGACATCCACAACTTCCATGCCTGAGACTAGAGTTTCCTGACCTTTGGCAACAGCACAGGAACAACTTTCTTCCTCCAGAGCCACAGGCCAAGTGAGCTGGCTTTAGTTGGTTGTTAGTTACAGTGGCTTGGTTACCAGGGTTCCATATTCTGTTCCATTGTGAGGGAGGCAGGGACACCTTTCAGGGCCCAATGACCAAAGATCCTTGCTCACAGAAGACCTAACCAAAGACATACTGGAGGCTGAATCTCTCTTCCAATCTCACAATATACATGTGGGTGTAGTAAACAGCACACCTTATTTGTCCAATCCCAATGTCTTCCACTAGGCCCAACTACCAGTCTGGTCTCAGGCTCAAGGAGCCTTTCTTAGGTAAGATCCAAACTTAAGGGTCAATATTGCCCTCATCCTTTACAAAACATTTGCTTCACAGTGCCTTCTCTGCCTGAATTTTGCCCCTTGTCGAATTTTTTTTTGTTTTTGCTAATCTTGGGAATTGACCTCAGAGTGTGAACATTGTTCTTGGGCTTTCTTAGGCTTTAGCTGTCCCTCCGAGTCACAGCACCACTTGCAGCGTTTTCTATCTATGTGGTAATGAGGAATCAAACCTGAGTCTTTTTGCGTGGTAGCCAAGGACTCTACCACTAGGTCAAACACACAGGGCATCTTGCACATATTTTTGACGTCAATCTACTAGGATATTATTAGGTTTCTGTATCCTAATCAATTTTTTCCTGATGATTAGCTTTGCTGTCATGTGTAAAAAATGCAAGAGGGAAAAACACAGAAGAATTAGTGAAACTAAAAAAAAAGCATTACACACATAGATAAGTGTTCATTCTTTGTAGGAGAAAGGATATTTGGATATGATGATGATGACTTTATAATTACTATGTCAGGGTTGAGAGTTTGGCATAGTGGTAGAATGCTTGCCTAGCATCCATGAAGATCTGGGTTTGATTGCTCAGTAACACATAGAAAATCTAGATGTGGCACTGTGGCTCAAGTGGCAGAGGGCTAGACTTGAGAAAACCCGAGGACAGTGCTCAGGCCCTGAATTCAAGCCCCAAGACTGGCAGAAAGATAAAAAAAAATAAAAGTGCTTTTTACGAGCTAATTCATTCACAGCATTTGCTTCTGAAATCTTCACTTCTGCATCTTGTGAAATACCCCTTTCCCTCAACGTAGACAAGAAAAACAGATCCATCCCATGGTCCACTGTGAGGCCACTGGTTGGGCTAAGAGCTAGTCGTGCAGCAACACATAAGTTTTATTCTAATACTTTCCAAACTTTGTTCTCAAATATGCGACCTACTTACCAACTTATGTCAGTTATCCTTATGCTATAACTTTTCTTCATTACTACAATATTCTTACACTCCTACGTTAATCGTTTTGTACCTCCCCTGAGCTCTCTCATTCATTTTTTCTGTCTCTGGACCTCTGCTCATCTTTCAAACCTTATACTGCACGGATCTACACCTGATGGCTGTTGAGCAATATTGTATATGAAGGTGGTTAATTATTCTCTAGGCTCAGAGGGACTTAAAGATAATAGAGATTGGATTGAGAGGCTTATTGTTTTGGGTATAAATCGCTTATCAGTGGTTGTATTAGACTGGTCTGTAATTGCAGAAAAAGAAAGAGTGATAATACCAATCAAAACTTGTGAACATCTAGTGTCTGCCAGCTACAGAGGTCTAGGTTGGTTATATCTGAAAAACTATAATCGTATTTAGTAGTAATCTTGCTCCCATTTTCAAATGGGCAGAACAAGAAACTCAAGAAAAATGTCAAATCAAGAAACAACATCCCCCACACAATGTAAATACACAATTTAACAGTAACTGGCAAACCTAGAGGAGAGTCTTCCAAGTGCTACACAAATGCAATTAATAAACATCCTTAATGGAAAATGTGAAAATATAAAGAAATAGATAATAGAGGAAGCCATAACTGAACAGGAGGAAAGCATAAACAAAGTGATAAATGAAAAAGAAGAAGCCATAAAGGAGGCCATAATAAAGGTTTTTCAAAGAAAGATGGATGAATTCATAGAATCCACAAATAATAACGTGACCAAACTCCAGCAAATGTACAAAGAAAATAAAGCTACTGAGCTAACCACTCAAAAGGAAATCAAGGAGATAAAGAAATCCATACATGATCTAAAACAAGAGATGCAAGGCCTCAAAAATGAGCAATTAGAAGCAAGGGAGATGAAAAATAAAGTAGATAGTTTTGATAGCAGGTTAGACAATGCAGAGGACAGAATTTCCGTGGCTGAAGATAATTTAGTTATTATAGAGAATTAACAGAAAATGAGTCAATCCAAATCAAGGAAATATGAGAGAGCGCTTCAGGATCCAAGATACAATTAGGAAGCCTAATTTAAGGCTAGTTGGTATTGAGGAGGGCGTGGAGAAAGTGGTCAATGGTATTGGAAATATACTTCAGGAAATCATCTCAGAGAATTTCCCAAATATCCAGAAGGGCAGGTCCATCCAGATACGAGAATCTTTTAGAACCCCAAACAGGCCTGACCGGAAAAGAACATCCCACTGCCACATTGTGATCCGAACTGGATAAATAGAAGTGAAAGAAAAGATCCTAAAGGCAGCCAGGGAAAAGGGATCAGTAACCTATAAAGGCAAACCAATCAGAATAACCCCAGATTTCAAAGCAGAGACCATGCAAGCACGAAGTGACTGGAAGCATATATGTCATGCCCTTAAATCAAATAACTACCAACCAAGAATACTGTAGCCAGCTAAGCTCTCATTCATAACTGAGGGAAAAATAAAACATTCCATTCCAGGGAAAAGCTGCAACAATATGTCGAAACAAAACCAACACTACAGAGAATTCTCAAAGATGCTCTATACATAGAAAACCAAAATAAATGCAATATAGGGAAAGAAATGGCACCTAAACAGCATACCATCTAAGGACCACAAGAACTGTGAAGACACAGTCCCTACTAAAAGCTTTTAAAAATGGTATGAACTAATAAATATCTCTCAATCCTAACTCTCAATATCAATGGACTTAACTCTCCAATTAAACAGCATAGGCTGTCTAGTTGGATCAAAAAGCAAGAGCCATCGTTCTGCTGTCTTCAAGAGACACATCTTACCCAAAAACAATCATCTTTTGAGAGTGAGAGGTTGGAATAAACTCTATCAAGCTAACTGCCCCCATAAACAGGCTGGAGTTACCATCCTCATATCAGATACAATAGACTTCAAACTAAAATTAGTAAGAAAAGACAAAGAAGGTTACTACATACTACTAAAGGGATCTTTCCTCCCGGAAGACATAACGATCCTAAATATTTACACACCCAATCCCGGAGCTCCAAACTTCATCAAGCAAACTTTACTTACACTGAAACCATACATAGATTGAAATACAGTGATTGTTGGTGAGTTTAACACACCACTCTCACCTATGGACAGATCAACAAGGCAAAAACTCAACAGAGAAACCTTAGAACTGAACAACTATATAGACCAACTACATCTAACAGACATCTGCATAATATTCCACTCAGTAACAACAGAATATACGATTTTCTCAGCAGCACATGGAACATTTTCCAAAATAGACCACATCTTAGGCCATAAAACAAACCTGGACAGATTCAGAAATACTGAAATTATTCCATGCACACTCTCAGACCATAAAGGCATCAAATTGGAGCGAAAACCCTGTAACTCATGGTGACTGAACAACACATTGTTGAATCAAAAACAATGGGTAAAAGAAGAGATCAGATAGATATCCAACTGTTTATGAAATTTAACAATAAGGAGCACACAAATATCAACTCCTTAGGGACACAACAAAGGCAGGACTCTGAGGAAAATTTATAGCGCTGTGCCTACAACAGCAAGTTGGAAAAATGGCAAACCAACTAGTTAATGTCTCACCTTAACCTCCTGGAAAAAGAGCAACAAACCAACCCTAAACCCATTAGGAGAAAGCAAATTATTAAAATCAAAGCAGAATTAAATGATTTGAAATAAAAAAAACTATAGAAAGAATCAACAAAACAAGGAGTTGGTTCTTTGAAAAATTAACAAAATTGACAAGCCCTTAGCAAATCTTACCAAAAAAAGAAGAGAGCATATCGAAATAAACAAAATCGCAGATGAAAATGGTAATATCACGACAGAAATTACCAAGATCCAGAATATCATGAGGGAATACTTCTCAAAGCTTTACGCCAACAAATTTGAGAATCTAGAAGAAATGGATGAATTCCTAGACAATATTAACATACACACACTGAACCAAGAAGAGCTAACCCAACTCAACAGGCCTAGTTCAAGCTCTGAAATAGAAATGGAAATTAGACAACTTCCACTTAAAAAGAGTCCAGGGCCAGATGGATTCACAGCTGAACTCTATAAGGTCTTCAAAGCAGAGCTCACACCAATACTCCTCAAGCTCTTCAACGAAATTGAAAATGAAGGTTCTTTACCAAACTCATTCTGTGAAGCCAGCATATCCCTCATCCCCAAACCAGAAAGAGATTCATCAAAGAAAGAGAACTATAGACCCATTTCTTTGATGAACATCGATGCAAAACTTCTCAACAAAATACTGGCCAACCGTCTACAACAACTCATCAAAAAAATTATACACTATGATCAAACTGGATTCATCACAGGGAGGCAAAGCTTGTTCAACATACACAAATAAATTAATATAATTCAACACATCAGTAGGAGTAAGGACAAAAATCACATGATTGTCTCAATAGATGCGGAAAAGGCATTTGAGAAGATCAAAAACCCCTTTATGTTAAAAGATGTGGAGAAACTAGGAATCCATGGAACATTTCTCAATGTGATAAAGGCTGTATATGAGAAACCCACTGCTAGTATTATACTTAATGGTGAAAATCTAAAGGCATTCCCTCTAAAATCAGGAACGAGACAAGGATGCCCACTTTCTCCACTCCTTTTTAATATAGTACTAGAATTCCTAGGCAGTGCAATAAGGCAAGAAGGAAGCATAAAGGGGATCCAAGTAGGGAAAGAGGAAATAAATCTATCCCTCTTTGCAGATGACATGATTCTGTATTTAAAGAATCCTATAGACTCTATTCCCAAGCTCCTTGAGCTGATTCAAAGCTTTGGAAGGGTAGCAGGCCATAAAATCAACCCTCACAAATCAACTGCCTTTCTTTACGCCAACAGTGATAGGAACGAGGCAATAATCAGGAAAGAAACTCCTTTCACAATAGCCTCAAAGAAAATAAAGTACCTAGGAATTAGCTTAACTAATAATGCAAAGGACCATTTAGATGAAAACTTTAAAACCCTAAAAAAGGAAATTAAAGCAGAACTAAGGAAATGGAAAAACCTCCCTTGCTCCTGGATCAACATTGTGAAAATGACAATCTTGCCAAGGGCTATCTACAAATTCAACGCAATACCCATCAACATCCCAATGTCATTCTTTAAAGAAATAGAAGTGGCAATTCAAAATTTCATATGGAATAATAAAAGACCCCGTATAGCAAATCACTTCTTAGCAGAAAGAACAGTGCTGGAGGAATTTCAATTCCAAACTTTAGACTCTAACAGAGCTATAATTCTCAAAACAGCTTGGTACTGGCACAAGAACAGGTCTGAAGTCTAATGGAGTAGAACTGCGGACCCAGATATTAAACCACAGCCCTATGGCCACCTAATCTTTGACAAGGGAGCCAAAAAAATAGAATGGAAGATAGCCTCTTCAACAAGTTGTGCTGGCAGAACTGGTTAAGCACCTGCCGAAAACTAAAGTTGGATCCCTCTTTGTCACCTTGCACTAGAATTAACTCCAAATGGATCAAAGACCTGGAGGTAAAAGCTGACACACTGAAAAGTTTACAGGAAGGAATAGAAGATACACTAGGCCTCCTTGGCACAGGTCGAAACTTTCTTAATAAGGACCAAGAATCACAACAAATCAGAGAAAGGCTCGATACGTGGGACTGCATTAAACTGCAGAGCTTTTGTATGGCAACGGATATAGCAAGTAAACTAATCAGGAAGCCTACAGAGTCTGAGAAGATCTTCACCAACCAAACAACGGACCAAGGCCTCATATCTAAACTATATCAACAACTCAAAAAATTGAATCACTCCAAAACTAACCTCCAAAGTAACACCCATCCCATTAAAAATAGGCCAAAGACTTAAAGAGAATCTTCTCTGAAGAAGAAACAAAAATGGCCTATAGACACATGAAGAAATGCTCCACATCTCTTGTCATAAAAGAAATGCAAATCAAAACAACTCTAAGATTCGACCTCAAACCAGTTAGAATGACCAGGATCAGGAAAATGATGACAACAGATGCTGGAGGGGATGTGGCCAGGAGGGATCACTACTACACTGTTGGTGAGAGTGCAAACTCGTTCAACCACTATGGAAAGCAGTGTGGCAGTGCCTCTAAAGGCTAAACATAGAACTCCCCTATGACCCAGCAATTCCACTACTTGGCATTTACCCAACAATCCAGAAACAAGGGCATACTAAACCCACTAGCACAACAATGTTCATTGCAGCGCTATTCACCATAGCAAAGATATGGAACCAACCCAGATGTCCCTCAGTTGATGAGTGGATCAACAAGTTGTGGTATTTGTACACAATGGAATTCTATGCTGCTGTCAGAAAGAATGACATCGCCCCATTTGTTAGGAAATGGAAAGACTTAGAACAAATCATATTAAGTGAAGTAAGCCAGACTCAAAGAATTTAGGCTCATTGGTTTCCCTCATTCGTCATAATCAGTAGAAACCTTGGGCTCTACTAGCAGAGCTTGGCAATAGAGCAAAAGGCCATATATAAGGCCATATAATGTGAAGCTAATTGAAAGGACCTCCAGGATATTGAAACAAAAGCCACATAATGAATGATTGTTGTCCTTAATGTACTATGTTGTCGCTCATCTCATTTGCTGACCCTTGGTTATCCCATATTGGTATAGTATCTCACTTTGTTATCTGATATATTGAATTTATTTGTATTTGAATATTTGAAATTTGATAGGGAAGGGGGCAAAACCAAGACGGGTGGGGGGTGTGGGGTTGGAGGGAAATGGCTACCAAGACATGTGAAAGGGTATCAATATATGTGAATTAATGCACCTTCTATCTGGCAAATATCATGTAAGCCTTTTACTAATTACAATAAAAAAAAATTTAAAAAAAAAGAAAGTTGTAGTGTGTGGGGAGGATGATGGGGTCAAATACATTTCTTCTTAGAAATATAACTCTTCTGGTTGCCCTGGATTTTCCTGGCCTTCTTCTAAGAGAAAGGCCTGTTATACTGGATTTGTGGCTTGGCAATGATCTAGCATGTACATCTTCGAGTAAGACATCCACAACTTCCATGCCTGAGACTCGAGTTTCCTGACCTTTGGCAACAGCACAGCAAAATCTTTCTTCCTCATGAGCCACAGGCCAAGTGAGCTGGCTTGAGTAGGTTGTTAGTTACAGTGGCTTGGTTACCAGGGTTCCATATTCTGTTCCATTGTGAGGGAGGCAGGGTCACCTTTCAGGCCCCAATGACCAAAGATCCTTGCTCACAGAAGACCTCACCAAAGACATACTGGAGGCTGAATCTCTCCTCCAATCTCACAATGTACATTTGGATGTAGTAAACAGCACACCTTATTTGTCCAATCCCAATGTCTTCCACTAGGCCCAACTACCAGTCTGGTCTCAGGCTCAAGGAGCCTTTCTTAGGTAAGATCCAAACTTAAGGGTCAATATTGCCCTCATCCTTTACAAAACATTCGCTTCACAGTGCCTTCTATGCCTGCATTTTGCCCCTTGTCGAATTTTTTTTTGTTTTTTGCTTGTCTTGGGACTTGACCTCATAGTGTGAACATTGTTCTTGGGCTTTCTTTAAGCTTTAGCTGTCCCACTGAGCCACAGCACCACTTGCAGCATTTTCTATGTATGTGGTAATGAGGAATCAAACCTTAGTCTTTTTGCGTGGGAGCCAAGGACCCCTACCACTAGGTCTAACAAACAGCGCATCTTGCACATATTTTTGATGTCAATCTACTAGGATATTATTAGGTTTCTGTATCCTAATCAATTTTTTCCTGAGAATTAGCTTTGCTGTCATGTGTAAAAAATACAAGAGGGAAAAACACAGAAGAATTAGTGAAATTAAAAAAAAAGCATTACACACATAGATAAGTGTTCATTCTTTGTAGGAGAAAGGATATTTTGATATGATGATGATGACTTTATAATTACTATGTCAGGCTTGAGAGTTTGGCATAGTGGTAGAGTGCTTGCCTAGCATCCATGAAGAACCGGGTTTGATTGGTCAGTATCACATAGATAGAAAATCTAGACGTGGAGGAGGGGAGGAAGATGGCGCCGAGACAATAGGGACGCTGGTTAGCTTTCTCTGACAAAAAGAGAGATCCAGGGAGTCCCACGAGCCAACTTTCTAAAGAAATCCACAACAACAAACTCAAAAAGCAACGGAGAAGGTCTCAAACCGGAAAAGAAATCCAGATAAAGCTCACATCCAACTTTCTCAAAGAATTCGGAACGCGAGGACCCCTCCCCCACCTCTCGCCCAAAGTCTTGGAAAGCCGCGCCAGACCAAGGTGTGAAAAGCGGCTTGAGCTGGCTCCGGCTCCACGCGGGGAAAGCGGGGGCAGGCACGGGCCCTAATCCACGAAAAGCGGTGGCAGTGGAGGGCACCAGGCTGGGAACCCAATGACTGCAGAAACCAGCACAGAACCGGGCCAGTGAACAGTGGAAGGAGCGGAACCCAGACGCGGAACCAGACAACAAGCAGCAGGACCCAGATGCAGAACACAGGCAGCAGCGAAGACCCGAGGGGAGTGAAAGACTCCCCACCACCTTGGGGCATCCGCAGACAGACGCAGAGGCGTGAGTAATACAGCGCATCCCCAAACACATCGGGAAAGCGGAGCGGTGCCAAGCAATAGAACTTAACTCAGACCCCAACACCCCGCCCCGGGAAAGACTGGCAGGAGCAGGGGTGCAAGGAATTTAGAATCCTGTCCCTCCCCTCAACAGCCCCCTCCCTCAGGCCATTGACTGGAGATTGACAGGCGGGCTACCCATAAGACCCAGCACCCCACCAAGGGAGGCGGGGCTGCCCCAACTCCCACCAGCCCAACGGGCTCAACCCCCAGCCCTCTGACTGGAGACTGACAAGCGGGTGGACCCTAAGACTCAGCACCCCACCAGGGGAGGCGGAGCTGTCCCAGCTCCCACCCACCCACCAGGCTCCTCACCCAGGCCACTGGATCTGGAGACTGGAGGACTTTGGGACCCTGCCTTACAAAAGTGGGTAGGGGGTGCGGGTAAATAGGAGCCAGCATCTGCCCCTCCTCAATTCTCAAGCGGGGAATCCTCCAGCTGGGAATACTCAGCAAGACACCACCAAAGGGCCCCCCCCCACAGTCGCAGACTCTGACAAAGCAGTGGAAACACAGCAGGGATCTGAAGGGCAGACCAGCAGCCAAGCTCCCCTTCTGAGAACCAGAAAGGCGCGGCTCCGCCCTTGGAGCCCACATCCCCAGCTGGGCCCCGCCCCTGGGAACAGAGGGGCCTCCTGCTGGTCCCCCTGAGAGCTCCTGAAACTCTCAATCCCCAGACCCTTGGCTTGGGGATGCCCCTGGAAGCAGCACAGGAAAACGTCCGCCAACCGCGCTCAGACGGAAGCTCGCAGATCCATCCAATGGTCCACAGTGAGGCCACTGGTTGGGCTAAGAGCTAGTCGCACAGCAACACATAAGTTTTATTCTAATACTTTCCAAATACTCTACCTACTTACCCCCTGACCTCTCTCATTCTATTTTTCTATCTCTGGACCTCTGCTCCTCTTTCAACCCTTATACTGCATGGATCTACACTTGATGGCTGTTGAGCAACATTGTATATCTAGGTGTTAAATTATACTCTAGGCTCAGAGGGACTTAAAGACAATAGAGATTGGATTGAGAAGCTTATTGTTTTGAATATAAATTGCTTATCATTGAAAAATTAGACTAGTCGGTAACTGCACGAAAAGAAAGAGTGATAATACCAATCAAAACTCATGAACATCTAGAGTCTGCCAGCTACAGAGGTCTAGGTTGGTTATATCTGAAAAACTATAATCGTGTTTAGTATTAATCTTGCTCCGATTTTCAAATGGGCAGAACAAGAAACTCAAGAAAAATGTCAAACCATGAAACAACACCTCCCACATCACCCACCCAATGTAAACAGCCAATGGAACAGTCACTGGCAAGCCTAGAGGAAAGTCTTCCAAGTGCTGTACAAATGCAATTGATAAACATCATTAATGAAAAATGTGAAAATATAAAGAAAGAAATAAGGGAGGAAGCCATAGCTGAACAAGAGGAAACCATAAACAAGGTGATAAGTGAAAAAGAAGGAGCCATAAAGGAAGCCATAATAAAGGCTGTTCAAAGAAAGATGGATGAGTTCATAGAATCCACAAATAAAAAGGTGAGCGAACTCCAGCAAATGTCCAAAGAAAATAAAGCTACTGAGCTAACCACTCAAATGGAAATCAAGGAGATAAAGAAATCCATACATGATCTAAAAGAAGAGATGCAAGGCATCAAAAATGAGCAATTAGTAGCAAGGGAGATGAAAAATAAAGTAGATAGCTTTGATAGCAGATTAGAAAATGCAGAGGAGAGAATTTCCGGGGCTGAAGATAATTTAGTTATTATAGAGAAAGAACAGAAAATGAGTCAATCCAAATCTAGGAAAAATGAGAGAGCGTTTCAGGAGATCCAAGATACAATTAGGAAGCCTAATTTAAGGTTAATTGGTATTGAGGAGGGTCTGGAGAAAGAGGTGAATGGTATTGGAAATATACTTCAGGGAATCATATCAGAGAATTTCCCAAATATCCAGATTGGCAGACCCATTCAGATACGAGAAGCTTTTAGAACCCCAAACAGATCTGAACAGAAAAGAACATCTCACCGCCACATCGAAATCCGAACTGGATCAGTAGAAACCAAAAAAGGATCCTAAATGCAGCCAGGAAAAGCGTTCAGTAACATATAAAGGAAAACCAATCAGAATCACCACAGATTACTCAGCAGAGACCATGCAAGCACGAAGTGACTGGAAGCATATATGTCATGCCCTTAATTCAAATAACTACCAACCAAGAATACTGTAGCCAGCTAAGCTCTCATTCATAACTGAGGGAACAAGAAAAACATTCCATTCCAGGGAAAAGCTGCAACAATATGTCGAAACAAAACCAACACTACAGAGAATTCTCAAAGATGCTCTATACATAGAAAACCAAAATAAATGCAATATAGGGAAAGAAATGGCACCTAAACAGCATACCATCTAAGGACCACAAGAACTGTCAAGACACAGGCCCTACTAAAAGCTTTTAAAAATGGTAGGAACTAATAAATATCTCTCAATCCTAACTCTCAATATCAATGGACTGAACTCTCCAATTAAACGGCATAGGCTGTCTAGTTGGATCAAAAGGCAAGAGCCATCGTTCTGCTGTCTTCAAGAGACACATCTTACCCAAAAACAATCATCTTTTGAAAGTGAGAGGTTAGAATAAATTCTATCAAGCTAACTGCCCCCATAAACAGGCTGGAGTTGCCATCCTCATATCAGATACAATAGACTTCAAACTAAAATTAGTAAGAAAAGACAAAGAAGGTTACTACATACTACTAAAGGGATCTTTCCTCCAGGAAGACATAACGATCCTAAATATTTACACACCCATTCCCGGAGCTCCAAACTTCATCAAGCAAACTTTACTTACACTGAAACCATACATAGATCGAAATACAGTGATTGTTGGTGAGTTTAACACACCACTCTCACCTATGGACACATCAACAAAGCAAAAACTCAACAGAGAATACTTAGAACTGAACAACTGTATAGACCAACTAGATCTAACAGACATCTGCAGAATAGTCCACCCAGTAACAACACAATACACGTTTTTCTCAGCAGCACATGGAACATTTTCCAAAATAGACCACATCTTAGGCCAAAAAACAAACCTGGACAGATTCAGAAACACTGAAATTATTCCATGCACACTCTCAGACCATAAAGGCATCAAATTGGAGCTGAACACACATCTCCACCAAAGAAAACCCTGTAACTCATGGAGATTGAACCACACATTGTTGAATCAAAAACAATGGGTAATCGAAGAGATCAGAACAGATATCCAACTGTTTATGAAATTTAACAATAAGGAGCACACAAATATCAACTCCTTAGGGACACAACAAAGGCAGTACTCAGAGGAAAATTTATAGCGCTGAGTGCCTACAACAGCAAGTTGGAAAAATGGCAAACCAACTGGTTAATGTCTCACCTTAACCTCCTGGAAAAAGAGCAACAAACCAACCCTAAACCCATTAGGAGAAAGCAAATTATTAAAATCAAAGCAGAATTAAATGATTTGGAATAAAAAAACTATAGAAAGAATCAACAAAAGAAGGAGTTGGTTCTTGAAAGAATTAACAAAATTGACAAGCCCTTAGCAAATCTTACCAAAGAAGAAGAGAGCGTATCGAAATAAACAAAATCGCAGATGAAAATGGTAATATCACGACAGAAATTACCAAGATCCAGAATATCATGAGGGAATACTTATCAAAGCTTTACGCCAACAAATTTGAGAATCTAGAAGAAATGGATGAATTCCTAGACAATATTAACATACACACACTGAACCAAGAAGAGCTAACCCAACTCAACAGGCCTATTTCAAGCTCTGAAATAGAAATGGAAATTAGACAACTTCCACTTAAAAAGAGCCCAGGGCCAGATGGATTCACAGCTGAATTCTATAAGGTCTTCAAAGCAGAGCTCACACCAATACTCCTCAAGCTCTTCAACGAAATTGAAAATGAAGGTTCTTTACTAAACTGATTCTGTGAAGCCAGCATATCCCTCATCCCCAAACCAGACAGAGATTCATCAAAGAAAGAGATCTATAGACCCATTTCTTTGATGAACATCGATGCAAAATTTCTCAACAAAATACTGGCCAACCGTCTACAACAATTCATCAAAAAAAAATATACACTATGATCAAACTGGATTCATCACAGGGAGGCAAAGCTGGTTCAACATACACAAATCAATTAATATAATTCAACACATCAACAGGAGCAGGGATAAAATCACATGATTGTCTCAATAGATGCGGAAAAGGCATTTGACAAGATCCAAAACCCCTTTATGTAAAAAGATGTGGAGAAACTAGGAATCCATGCAACATTTCTCAATGTAATAAAGGCTGTGTATGAGAAACCCACTGCTAGTATTATACTTAATGGTGAAAATCTAAAGCCATTCCCTCTAAAATCAGGAACGAGACAAGGATGCCCACACTCTCCACTCCTTCTTAACATAGTACTAGAATTTCTAGGCAGTGCAATAAGGCAAGAAGCAAGCATAAAGGGGATCCAAGTAGGGAAAGAGGAAATAAAACTATCCCTCTTTGCAGATGACATGATTCTGTATTTAAAGAATCCAATAGACCCTACTCCCAAGCTCCTTGAGCTGATTCAAAGCTTTGGAAGGGTAGCAGGCCATAAAATCAACCCTCACAAATCAACTGCCTTACTTTACGCCAACACTGAGAGGAACGAGGCAATAATCAGGAAAGAAAATCCTTTCACAATAGCCTCAAAGAAAATAAAGTACCTAGCAATTAGCTTAACTAAGAATGTAAAGGACCGTTTAGATGAAAACTTTAAAACCCTAAAAAAGGAAATTAAAGCTGAACTAAGGAAATGGAAAAACCTCCCATGCTCCTGGATTGGAAGAATCAACATTGTGAAAATGACAATCTTGCCAAGGGCTATCTACAAATTCAATGTAATACCCATCAACATCCCAATGTCATTCTTTAAAGACACAGAAGAGGCAATTCAAAATTTCATATGGAATAATAAAAGACCCCGTATAGCAAAAACACTTCTTAGCAGAAAGAACAGCGCTGGAGGAATTTCAATTCCAAACTTAAGGCTCTATTACAGAGCTATAATTCTCAAAACAGCTTGGTACTGGCACAAGAACAGGCCTGAAGTCCAATGGAGTAGAACTGCGGACCCAGATATTGAACCACAGACCTATGGCCACCTAATCTTTGACCAGGGAGCCAAAAAAAATAGAATGGAAGAAAGATAGCCTCTTCAACAAGTTGTGCTGGCAGAACTGGTTGAACACCTGCAGAAAACTAAAGTTGGATCCTTCTTTGTCACCTTGCACTAGAATTAACTCCAAATGGATCAAAGACGTGGAGGTATAAGCTGACACACTGAAAAGTTTACAGGAAGGAATAGGAGATACACTAGGCCTCCTTGGTACAGGTCGAAACTTTCTTAATAAGGACCAAGAATCACAACAAATCAGAGAAAGGCTGGATAAGTGAGACTGCATTAAACTGCAGAGCTTTTGTATGGCAACGGATATAGCTAGTAAACTAATCAGGAAGCCTACAGAGTGGGAGAAGATCTTCACCAACCAAACAACGGAACAAGGCCTAATATCTAAAATATATCAACAACTCAAAAAATTGAATCACTCCAAAACTAACCTCCAAAGTAACACCCATCCCATTACAAAATGGGCCAAAGACTTAAAGAGAGTCTTCTCTGAAGAAGAAACAAAAATGGCCTATAGACACATGAAGAAATGCTCCACATCTCTGGTCATAAAAGAAATGCAAATCAAAACAAGTCTAAGATTCCACCTAACTCCAGTTAGAATGGCCAGGATCAGGAAAACGAATGACAACAGATGCTGGAGGGGATGTGGTCAGGAGGGATCACTACTACACTGTTGGTGGGAGTGGAAACTCGTTCAACCACTATGGAAAGCAGTGCGGCAGTGCCTCAAAACGCTAAACATACAACTCCCCTATGACCCAGCAATTCCACTACTTGGCATTTACCCAACAATCCAGAAACAAGGGCATACTAAACCCACTAGCACAACAATGTTCATTGCAGCACTATTCACCATAGCAAAGATATGGAACCAACCCAGATGTCCCTCAGTTGATGAGTGGATCAACAAGTTGTGGTATTTGTACACAATGGAATTCTATGCTGCTGTCAGAAAGAATGACATCGCCCCATTTGTTAGGAAATGGAAAGACTTAGAACAAATCATATTAAGTGAAGTAAGCCAGACTCAAAGGAACTTAGGCTCAGTGGTTTCCCTCATTCGTCATAATCAGTAGAAACCTTGGGCTGTACTAGCAGAGATTCTGAAATCTTCGCTTCTGCATCTTCTGAAATACCCCTGTCCCTCATCGTAGACAAGAAAAACAGATCCATCCCATGGTCCACTGTGAGGCCACTGGTTGGGCTAAGAGCTAGTCGTGCAGCAACACATAAGTTTTATTCTAATACTTTCCAAACTTTGTACTCAAATATGCTACCTACTTACCAACTTATGTCAGTTATCCTTATGCTATAACTTTTCTTCATTACTACAATATTCTTACACTCCTACGTTAATCGTCTTGCACCTCCCCTGACCTCTCTCATTCTTTTATTCTATCTCTGGACCTCTGCTCATCTTTCAACCCTTATACTGCACGGATCTACACTTGATGGCTGTTGAGCAATATTGTATATGTAGGTGGTTAATTATTCTCTAGGCTCAGAGGGACTTAAAGACAATAGAGATTGGATTGAGAGGCTTATTGTTTTGGGTATACATCGCTTATCCGTGGTTGTATTAGGCTGGTCTGTAAGTGCAGAAAAAGAAAGAGTGATAATACCAATCAAAACTTGTGAACATCTAGTGTCTTCCAGCTACAGAGGTCTAGGTTGGTTATATCTGAAAAACTATAATCGTATTTAGTAGTAATCTTGCTCCCATTTTCAAATGGGCAGAACAAGAAACTCAAGAAAAATGTCAAATCAAGAAACAACATCCCCCACCCAATGTAAACAGACAAAGGAACAGTCACTGGCAAACCTAGAGGAGAGTCTTCCAAGTGCTACACAAATGCAATTGATAAACATCATTAATGAAAAATGTGAAAATATAAAGAAAGAGATAATGGAGGA
>NW_028327284.1:5000-12500 GCF_031878675.1 Megascapheus bottae
ACTTCAAGCCCCAGGACTGGGGGGGGGGGGATTTAAAAAAAAAACCGACAGCTACTAAGAGCGGCTCCACCACTAAAAATAGGTTTGTGGTTTAAGAAGACACCTTCGGAGCGTTCTCATAGGAGACTGCGTCAGGCAATGGAGACTGGGAGCTGAACCAAAGCCTCATCGAAGCAGAGTGGACTGCATTTACATTTGATTCCATCTAAATGTGACTAAGATATAAGAGAAGTCTCTGGGGCCGGGAGTTTGGCCTAGTGGTTAAAGTGCTTGCCTAGCATGCAAGAAGACCCTGATTCGATTCCTTGGTACCACATACATAGAAAAAAGCCAGAAGTGGTGCTGAGGCTCAAGGGGTAGAGCTCTAGCCTTGAGAAAGTCCAAGGACTGTGCTCAGACCCTGAGCTCAAGCCCAGGACTGGCAAAAAAAAAAAAAAAAAAAAAAAAAAAAAAAATAAGGGAAGTCTCATTCGCCTCTGTCTTGTACTTCTGTATTCATTTTTTTTTTAACTTTTGCTAGAGTGTCCACTATACCCATCAAAGAATGACAGTACACGTCATCCCCAGAATCTATACATGTGTTCCTGGCTCACTCTGTAAAAGCCTAGTAAAATGACCATGACACACACATTTGCCCATCCACACTATTAAAAAAGAACTTGCATTTCTATACCTTTATGGGAAAAAAATTCTGTGTATGTGTCATTGTTATGCAGGAGCGTATTTTGCTGGTTTGAAAGAAGAGGATGCCTACAGTTTTCTAGCAGTTTTCTTTGTTTCTTTTTACAGCCATGATCTTTGCTGTACTCTTGCTGACGGCCGCTAGATTTTAATGTATCTGTTTCCCTACTTGATCACATTACCGATTCTGATTTCAGTGTTTCATCTGTTTTGCGTTTGTTTTTTCCTCATGTCACATTGGCGAAGGACCCAGGAATAGGACACAAAGGTGGAATAAACATTAATTTTGTGCATTCTTTGGTAACTTTTCTGTGTTTGGTCACTGCAAAGCTTTGCTTCAAGTGTATGCATTTTATTCAAATCAGTGATCTATGTCTATGTGATTTCCTAAACATAATTGTGGCTTCTAAAAAAAATGTAACATCCTGATTACATTCCTAACTAGAATGAGTATGTCCGGTTTTGTACCTTGATGCTGTATTTTAACCCTTTGTATCACTTAGGTTATTTTGCTTTGGTTAAAAATGGCTCAAGTAGAGAAGCGGTCCCTTGATGAAGACAGCGTACAACACTGTAAATAAAATGTGTACCGTACCGTCAATTGTCTTTAAAATAAATAAATGAATAAATAAATACATAAAATAAATATAAATATTGTTAGTATGGGCTGGGAGTGTGGTGTTGAGCCACAAGTGTCTAAGGACAGCGCCCAGGCAGGCAGGCAGGCAGGCAGGCAGGCAGGCAGGCAGGCAGGCAGGCAGGCCGGCCGGCAGGCAGGCCGGCCCTGAGTTCAAGCCCCAGACTGGCGAAATAAATAGGAAGATAAATACAATACATCCATTTCTGTGTAGTACGGAGGCCAGGAGTGTGGCCCACTGCTAGAGTGCTTGCACAAAGACCTCTTCCCCACCCTGGGTGGGTGAGGAGTTTTGTTCTCGGGTGCCCGGAAGGGGGGGGGGGGTCGGGGGCTTGATCGATGTTGGGTCGGCTGTTTCCCCTTGTCCTGGGGCGCCACCTAGCGGACACTGCCTGTCATGGCGGACAGTGATTCCGCCGTGTTGAGGAAGTTCTGGTGAAGAGGCTCATCTGGAGAATACGGAGTGACCCACCGGCTGTCAATTCTGCTGGGTTGTTGAAAATGAAACTCTCTTGGAGCCGGGGGTCCAGTGTCTCATGTGTGTCACTGCACCTACTCAGGGTGGAAGAGGGAGAGAGAGGACTGGAGAGGGGGGGGGAGGGAGGCAGCGACAGAGACAGACGGACACACAGACACACAGACACACAGTAGACAGATGAAATTTACACAGAGAGACACAGAGACAGAGGAGGGGTAGCTAGTGGGAGGGAGAATGAGAGACTGCTTGTGAACTGTCAGGCGGTCACAGAAAGGGCCTGGGCAGATGAGATGGTAAATAGGTACATGGTTCCTTCATTTCCAAGGAGGAATTTTTTTTTTTCCTCTAGTCTTGGGCCTGGGATAGCGTCCCTGAGCTGCTTTTTGCTCCAAGCCAGCACTGTACCGCTAAGCCACATTCCCAGTCCTTATTGCTATCATTATTAGTTTTTTTTTTTTTTTTCGGAACAACCTTACCCCTTCTTTCGCTTGCTTCCCCATCCCTGCCCACACGTTGCATCGTTCGTTTTCCACACAGTGCATGGCAAACACTATCCTACTTCCTTTAAAATCTGTGCCCCTTCCCTTGCTCCCTCTGAGAGAAAGAAAGAAAGAAAGAAAGAAAGAACGAACGAACGAAAGAAAGAAAGAAAGAAAGAAAGAAAGAAAGAAAGAAAGGGAAAAGTCTAAATGTCAAAGAAACCACACCACCATGCCATGCATGCCAGGTGTCCATGTCATGGAATTTGTTTGGATCCCAGGTCTCGTGTATCTGCAGTGCCTTTCAGTGTTCAGAGGAGTTCCACCTTCTGACCAAAAGAGAGCAGGTGCATCACCCACCCACCCACCCACCAACTCACTCGCAGCACAGGTCAGGGAAACCACGGCGAACACCCAATAGGGAGAGAAGAGTGGGTCCACTCACTCACTCACTCCGTCAGTCACCAATCATGCCAGTCACAGCAAAGGCAGTACTTTTAGTACTGGGTGGGTTTTTCCCCAGGCCGCTCTCCACCCCTCCCAGCCCCCCCACCCCTTCCTTCCCCCGAGGCGAGGCTCATGCACCTGCACCGTTTGCTCCTTCATCATCCACGAAGACCCCTGTTTTCTCTGGGAAGACGGGCTCTCGGACCCGGTCTCTCTGTTCTGCTCCCTCCCTACCCGGGTTCTCCTCTTGGCGTGAGCGATTGTAGGAGTTTTCGGGTGGGGTGGGGTGGGGTGGGTGGGGCAGGCGTGCAGGCCGGCGTGAACGGGGCAAAGGGTGGAAGCGGCGATGTTGGAGGGGGGGGGGTGGGCACGGGTGGTGGAGGTGCCCATCCGTCTTCTGTTTCGGGACTGGCCGGCCAGCTTCACCCGTCCCCGGGCCGCTGCTGCGTGACGGCGAGGCCGGCCGGCCCGCCCGCCCGCCCGCCCGCCGGCCCGCCACGGTTTCACTGTCGGCTTCACGGGCGGCGGGATCTCAGTGTAGGTCTCCGGGGGCTCCAGTGGCGTTGCTCGGGGGGTTGCAGAGGGGCCCCGGCAGTCCCCGGCCGCCGCCGCTTTGGCCCCGACCGACCTCTGCGGTGCCTCTCGGGGCGAGGGGGCGGGGAGGGAGCGCGGCCGGCCCTTTCTCTCCGCGCCTGCTGTCCTCGGAGCCCCGAGCCGGCCGGCGAGTGCCGATCGCCGATCCATCCCGGGCAGAGAAACTCGGGGGTGGTGTCGGGTGATGACACCCGGGGTGGGTGGGGGCCGCCACCGGTGGCGGCGGTCGCGCACCTGGGAGCCGGCCGGTCGGCTTCAGCGTCCCCGCTCGGGACCCCATCCATCTCCTTCCCCGAGTCGCGTCCGCGTTCTCGGGCGCGGCGGGCCGCTTTGGGGCGGCGAGTCCCGCCCGCCCGCCGCCGCCGCCGCCGCCGCCGCCGCCGCCGCCGCCTCCGCCGCCGCCACGGTTGGTTTCACTTTCGCCGCCGCCGCCTCAGTCCAGGGTCTCCGGGGGCTCCGGTGGCGGCGGCGGCGGCGTTCCGGAGGTTGCCGAGGGGGCCCGGCCGCTCGTCCCGACCTCTGCGGTGCCTCTCGGGGCGCGGGGGCGGGGAGCGCGGCGGTTTGTCTCCGGGCCGGCCGTCCGCGGAGCTCCGAGCCGGCCGGCGAGCGCCGATCCCGGGCAGAGCAACTCGCTGGTGTCGGTTCAGGGGAAGGCGGTTGTCGCGCGCCCCCTGGCGTCCGCTTTTATATGACAGGTCCTTCGTCCTCAGCCGAGCGAAGGAGGGCGTCTGGCGTAGTGCGTCCCGGCAGAGGGCCGGCCTCTCCCGGCTGCCGGGCGCGGCCGTCCCCGCGGCGTCGCTGTGGAGCCGGAGCGGCCGGTCCGTCGCAGATTGCACCTGCAGGAGAGTGAGGGGCCGGCTTGCGCGTCGCGTCTCCTCCCGGCGTCCGGGGGGCAGCTTTGTCCGGTCGACCAGTAGTTCCGTCGGGGCCCCCGAGGCCTCCTCCTCGCTCTCTCCCCCGCCTACCCCGCCTAGGGGAGGCGAGCCGGCCCAGAGAGGAGGCGTGCGTGCCGGCACGGGCGGCGCTGGGGAAGGCCGGCGGCGGTGGCGGCGAGCCGACCGATGGGCTCTGGGTCACGGCCTCCCCGGTCTGTCGGGCCCCCACACCGGTCTGTCGCTCGGTCGGTCGTTCGGTCGTTCGGTCGGTCGGTAGGCCGGCCGACCGGCCAGTCCCCCCCCCCGCGGTATGACTCGCAGGCAGGTACGCTGGGCCGCCCCGCCTGGGTCCGGGGGGGCCGGAGGGAAGCCTGGCCCGAGGTCTTCGGGTCCTCTCCCCTACAGCAGGCTCGCGGCGGCTCCCGGCGGCCCCCTGGCCCTCTGACTCCGCGTATCACCGGGCTTTGGTCCGAGGCGGTGGCGGTGGGGACGACCGACGTCTCCGGAGTCGCGGTCCCCGAGTGATCGCCGGTGGGTGGCGGGGGCCCGGACGCGCGGTCCCCCGCCTAGGAGGGTCGTCGGGCCCGAGGTGCCCGCGTGTGCGGCCGACGAGAACCTCGGAACCCGGCGGGACCCAGGTACTGAGGTGTGTGGGACGCCGGCGTGGACTCGCCCGGTTCGCCCTGGCCTCTGGGCCCCTGCCGGGAGGAAGACCTCCGGAGTCAGGGACCCGGACCCGCTCCCGGTGTGTGTGCGTGCGTGGGTGCCCCCGGCTGCCCGGCCGACTCCGGGGCCGGGGCCGGGGCCGGGGCCGCGCGCCTGCCTGCCCGGTAGGACGCCCCCTACCGACCGGGCCGTGAGCCCATGCGCGTCCGCGCGGGTGCGCACGTCTGAGTGCCCGAGATACCGGGGAAGGCTTGCTCTGATCTCCGCCACCTCCCAGCCCGCTCTCGCTTCTCGTGTATTTTTTTTTTTTTTTTTTTTTGCGTGGTCGACCAGTTGTACCGCGAGTTCCGTGTTTCTCCCCGTTGGGGAGGTGTTGGGGACAGCGGTGCCGAGATTGGGTTCCGAGAGGCCCGTGACGTGAGCGAGTTATCCCCCCTGCTGGAGGACCTACTTTTCGTGTCGTGACGTGTGCGATTTGTACCTGCAGGATGGTGCTGACATGCCCTCTCTCGGTGGCTGTCAGTGGGTGCTCAGCCGTCTCTCGGGGTGCCGTGTGCCCGGGCTTTTCCCCGCTGCCGCCCCGTGTGCCCCCTCCCCGCCTCCTCCTCCCGCGTGCTCCCGCCGCCCTGCGCAGGCCCTGGCCCTGTGGTGGCTTGTGTGGTTGGTGGATGGCGGTGGCGCTGGGTCACTCGACCGCCCGGTTGCCTGAGTGACGCCTGTCTCCCCGCTCGAGGAAGACCTTCCCGGGTCGGCCCGGGGGGGTGGTCTGCGCTGTGCCGCTCACTTGCCCGTGTTTTCTCCCTGTGCCGGCAGCCTTTTGGAAGGCGGTTGTCGGCATGTGCTCTCCACCCGTGGGGTGCCCGAGAAGGTGGGAAGAGGGGGAGCCGGCCCCCGTTTTTTTTCCGGTTCACACCCCGTTCACGCAGCAGTAGCCCGTCCTGCTGCGGTGCGCCCTCCCTGGTGTGGTGGCCTTTGCTGAGTTTTCTCGGCCTTTTTCTTTTTGGTTGTGCCGGTCTTCCCGAGCACCGGCTTTTTTTTTTCTTGTCGCTGCCTTCCTTCCGGTACTCTCGCTGGCCGCGGCGGTCCCCGGCGTTCCCGAAAGCTTGGGGTGCCATGGGCTCGGGGTGTCGTGCCTATCTGCGCCTTGCCAGGTGGCCAGTTTTTTTTTTTGGAGTTTTTTTTTTTTTTTTCTCTTCGCTCGCTCTCCCCTGGCTACGTCTAGCCCAGGGTCACGCTTCGCTCCCGGGCCCGCTGCCTCCGAGTGCCGCGTGGCTGTCTCCCCATCCCTTCTCGTGATCGATGTGGTGGTGATGCGATCTCCTTCGGGCCCGGGCCTAAGCTGCGCCAGGCGAGGGACGGACATTCATGGCGAATGGGACCGCTCTTCTCGTGCTGCTCGTGGGCCCCTCGCCTCTCCGTCCCACCGTGTTGGTGGTGTGCGGGAGGCAGGGGTGCGGCATCCGGGCTCGGCCGCGCTCTCCCCGCTCTTGCCGTGAGATCGGGGACCTGTGTGCCGGCAAGGGGGGCAACTCTGATCTCGCCTCCCCTTTCCGGCCACTCGCAGCGCCACGGGGCCGGCCCTCTCCGCGGCGAGGGTGGGCTCTGTGCCCCGTGGACTCCCGTGCTGCGGTGCGAAAGCGTCTGCAGCTCCCGGCTCCCTTGCGGTGCTCCCGAGAAAGCTCCCGGTCGACCCCCAGGTGCCCGAAGCTGGGCGGTGGTGTCGTTCCCGTTTCCCGTGCCCCGTCTGGTGGCTCGCTGCCCGTGGCGTGTCCCGGCCATCCTCGCTCGAGTAGGGGGAGGCTGTCGCTGTTGGAGATGCGGTGCCTTCTCGGGGGTCGAGGCGGTCGGCCCGAGAGGCCGGGTGTGCGTGTCTTGGGGTGCCGGTGGGCGGAGCGGTCTCCTCCCCTTGTTGGTGAGCCGCTGTTCCCGGCCTTCGGCTGTGCTCCTTCCCTGCCGTGTCTCCTGGCGGCCTCGCTGGGGGACCTGAGAAGTTGCAGTGGAGGTGAGCCGCTCGGGGGCCGGGTTCTCCGCCGTGCGCCTGTGCACCCTCGACCGCCCCTTTGCCCTCTCGCGCGAGCGGCACCGCCGGAGCCGGTGTTGCTCGGACCGCAGACCCCCCCTCCTGCCCGTGCCGCTGGATGGGCGCCTTTGGCGGTGACCCCTGGCGGGGGCTCCGTCGGGCTGGGTCCGGCACCCCCTCAGAGTGAGAGGTGTGTTCTCTAGCTATCTTGGTTCGGGGGGCGGTGCTGCTCCCGCTGGGCTGGCGGGGGTCGCTCCCGATGGGCTCCCGCGGCTCTGGCCGTTCCCCGTCGTCCCGCTTCTCGGAGAGCGCTTAGCGGCTTGCCCCAAGCCGCGTGCGCGATGGCCGATCGATTGCGTGCCCGCGCCTCCCCCCTCCGAGCTGGGGGAGGATCCCGCGGGGCCTCTCTCTCGGGGCCGGCGCCTGGTTGTGGCAGCGGTGTGGGCGATTTCCCGACCTGTCCGCACCCCCCCGCCTCAGGCAAGCAGCGGCGCGCTGGTCTGGGCCGCGTGCGGGCTCGTCGCGCGAGGGCGATGTGGCGTGGCCGTGCGGCTGCCCGGGCACTCGGAGGAGGGGTCGGGTCCCGTCCCCCCTCCTCCCACTCCCGCAGCGCCGCCCTCGGG
>NW_028327284.1:25000-27500 GCF_031878675.1 Megascapheus bottae
CCGCCGGGGACCTAGCGACAACCCGCGACCCGTGACGCGAGAATTCGGGGACCCGCAGAGGACCGAGGACCGCGGTCCGTGGAGCCGCCGCGACACGCCGTGGACCCGTGGACGGGGTGACCCGCTGAGGACCCGCCGACAACCGGCCACTCGGACTCGGACTCGGACTCGGACTCGGACTCGGACTCGGACTCGGATGGAGAGGATCCCGGGGATGCGCCAGGGCACCGGGACGCGGGAATCCGAGGACCCGCCGAGGACCGTGGACCGTGGACCGGGGACCCGGGAATCCGCCTGGGACCTACCGACAACCCGCGACCCGCGACCCGCGACTCGGACGGAGGAGAGGATCCCGGGGATGCGCCAGGGCACCGGGACGCGGGAATCCGAGGACCCGCCAAGGACCGGCCGAGGACCGGAGAACGGGGACCGGGGACCGGGGACCCGGGAACCCGCCGGGGACCTAGCGACGAACCGCGACTCGGACTCGGACTCGGACTCGGACTCGGACTCGGACTCGGACTCGGACTCGGACGGAGGAGAGGATCCCAGGGTCCCGGGACGCAAGAATTCCGGGACCGACCAAGGACCGGGGACCGGGGACCGGGGTCCGTGGACACGGGGGACCAAGGACTCAGGGACCCGCCGAGGACCTAGCGACAACCCTCGGACTCGGACTCGGACTCGGACTCGGACTCGGACTCGGACTCGGACCCGGACCCGGACGGAGGAGAGGATCCCGGGGATGCGCCAGGGCACCGGGACGCGGGAATTCGCGGACCGGGGACCGGGGACCGGGGACCAAGGACCAAGGACCAAGGACCGGGGACCGGGGACCGGGGACCGGGGACCGGGGACCGGGGACCGGGGATGGGGGACCCGCCGCTAACCCGCCGGGGACCTAGCGACAATCCTCGGACTCGGACTCGGACTCGGACTCGGACTCGGACTCGGACGGAAGAGAGGATCCCGGGGATGCGCCAAGTCACTGGGACGCCAGAATCCGAGGACGCGCCGAGGGCCGAGGGCCGAGGGCCGAGGGCCGACGGCCGAGGGCCGAGGACCGGGGACCGTGGACCGGGGACCCGGGAACCCGCCGGGGACATACGACGACCCGCGTCCCGCGACTCGGATGGAGGAGAGGATTCCAGGGACCCGGGACACGAGAATTCGGGGACCCGCAGGGGACTCGCAGAGGACCGAGGACCGAGGACCGAGGACCGAGGACCAAGGACCGGGGTCCGTGGAGCCGCCGGGACATGCCGTGGACGGGGTGACCCGCTGAGGACCTGCCGACAACCCGCGATTCGGATAGGCACTCGCACTCGGACTCGGACGTCGAGGATCCCGGGGACCCACCCACCGGGACCTAGCGACAACCCGCGGCACGGACGGAGGAGAGGATCCCAGGGACCCGGGACGCAAGAATTCGGGGACCGACCAAGGACCGGGGACCGGGGTCCGTGGACACGGGGGACCAAGGACTCAGGGACCCGCCGAGGACCCGCCGAGGACCTAGCGACAACCCTCGGACTCGGACTCGGACTCGGACTCGGACTCGGACTCGGACTCGGACTCGGACTCGGACTCGGACTCGGACTCGGACTCGGACGGAGTCCGGGGGAGTCCGGGGGAGTCCGGGGGAGTCCGGGGGAGTCGAGTCCGGGGGACTCCGGGGGGAGTCGTACTCCTTCCCTCCACGAAAGGTCCAGGTCGACCAGTTGTCCCTGCCTAAGCATGCCGAGGTCGACCAGATGTCTGTGTCCCGTCCTGGAGGTCGACCAGATGGTTCTGTTTTGTTCCGAAGGTCAACCAGATGTCTAGCAGAGGTTTGTGCCTTCCTGGAAAGTGTATAGAAAGTGGATGGGAGTGTGTGGGGGTGGGGAGGGGGTACGAAGTTACAAACAAAGCCATGATGAGGAAGGAAAGACCGCTCCTCCTTGTAACATCTCTTTATCTTCCACACCCCACCAGGGACCGCTGGATAGACCACCGGACCAGGGAGCGATGCCTGAACCAACTCAGCAGCCAGCTAGGAATCCGATCCAGTGCACCTTTGGTGTGTGTGGAGGTTTTGCTGAGCCAGGGATGCAAGGCGAGATTTGGGGGAAGAAGCAAGCCTCCTCCTGTCCTGACCCCTGAGCACCCCTGCTCCTGCTCCTGCTCCTGCTCCTGCTCCTGCTCCTGCTCCTGCTCCTGCTCCTGCTCCTGCTCCTGCTCCTGCCCCTGCCCCTGCCCCTGCCTCTTCCTCCTCCCCAGCTCCCGCCCCCCTGCCCCCACCATAACCTCACAGCCCTCTCCTAGAAATAAAATAAAAGGACCCATTTGCTTGAATCGCACTGTCTTTGGCTTGTGTTTGTATTCCACTCCCAAGATGAAAGGGGGTTGCATTTCTGACGTCTGATGCGGGGGGGGGGGCGGCATGGAGAGAGAAGGTTCTTCGGGGTCGGGGTGTGGGGCGGGTGGGCAGGGGGGCGAATGGACAGATGAACGATGGGGT
>NW_028327284.1:30000-42500 GCF_031878675.1 Megascapheus bottae
AGCAGCCTGCGGGGGGGGGGGGGAGGGGGGACACAGCCTTCCCGCAGGCTTGGAGACCGTGTGGAAG
The DNA here is from genome assembly GCF_031878675.1 of Megascapheus bottae. NCBI lineage: Eukaryota > Metazoa > Chordata > Mammalia > Rodentia > Geomyidae > Megascapheus > Megascapheus bottae. The sequence goes on from NW_028327284.1 coordinate 30,068, forward strand.
GGGGTTCAGGAGTGGGGTTGGTGAGGGAGGTCTGAGCAAGGAGGCAGGCGGGGGTGAATGAAAGAGTTGAAGAAACCCCCCCCCACCCCAAACCCAAAACAAAACCGAGAAAACGTCCACAAGGGAAGGTCGGGCGGGGTGGTGGGGTGGGCTTTCCAAAGTCTGGGCCCCCGTGGTGGTGGCATGTTTACAGGTGGGCAAGCTCGGGTACATTGGCTATGCTGGAGTCAGACAGTCTGCTGCTGCTGCTGCTGCTGCTGCTGCTGCTGCTGCTGCTGCTGCTGCTGCTGCTGCTGCTGCTGCAAGGTTTCCCTGGCATCTGTAAGCTCCAGGGAAAACTGAGTGCGGGTCAGTTCTTCACGGACTTCTATTGCTCAGTCACTCACACATAGGCAGGAAAAGCCACAAGGGGCAGTGAGGCTCTGGGATAGTGCCTAGGCCCCGAGTTCAAGCCCCAGGACTGGCCAAAACCAGCAAACAAATACAGAAATGAGGGGACAGGAGTTTGGCCTAGTGGAAGAGTGCTGGCTTAGCATGCGCAAAGGCCCGGGGGTTCCATTCCTTGGTACCAACCACATCCATAGGGGGCAAAATAATAACAATCAAAAAAACCCAGAAGTGTGTGGTGCTCTGGCTCAAGTGGTAGAGCTCTAGCCTTGAGAAAGAAGCCCAAAGACAGTGCTCAGGCCCTGAGTACAAGCCCCAGGACTGGCCAAAAAAAAAAAAAAAAGACAGAGAAAGGAGAGAAACCCGACCTCCTTTTCCTCCCTCCCCTTATCCATGTTTCCTAAGAAAACTGGTTTTCTTCTGTCTCCACCAAGTCACCAGATCTAAGTAAAATACAGAATTTTAGGTGCTCAATAACTCTCCGGTTCAAAGTACAGAAAAAGAAGAGGGGGATGGAGGGAGGGAGGGAGGGAGGGAGGGAGGGAGGGAGGGAGGGAGGGGGGGAGGGAGGGAGGGGGGGAGGAGAGAGAGAGAGAGAGAGAGAGAGAGAGAGAGAGACAGACAGACAGACAGACAGACAGTCAGACAGAGAGACAGAGACAGACAGACAGACAGACAGACAGACAGACAGACAGACAGACAGACAGAGGGCCCCGAAGGGGAAACATGAAAAACACAGTATCGAGGTCATTTTTAGGCTGAGGCCTACCCTCCAACCAGGCCTCTGAGACTGCCTCCTTCCTGGTGGGATTGCCTTCACTGGAGCCCTGCGTTTGGAAGGTGTGCACCCGGGCTGTCTTGTCTGTGAATGCCTAGCGGTACTTTCCCGTGCCTCCCAAAATGAAACTCAGGGCCTGGGCTTTCTCCAGGCCAGAGCTCTACCACGTCGTCAACCACAGCAGCAACAGCTGCAGCATTCGTTTCTGACTTCACTGAGGAATGGAAGCCGGGTCTTCCCGTTTGCTAAGCAAGCCCTCTCCCACTAGGCCAAACTCCCGGTCTCATCGATCCTACTTCCTTGAAACGATTTTCCTGAAGGTAGCGGTCGTGGAATTCCGGGCCCGCTAGCTGTTTGTCTTGTTGTTTGTTTGGTTCTCTGTAGTATTTGATTTTTTTTTTTATTTCCCTTTGGTGGTTTCTCTCCCCCAGGCCCCACCCCCACCCGCAGGGTGAAGCCTAACAGGAATATCAGGCCGTTGCCATGACAACATTTACAAGACAAAGCACAGTCCGCAGTCCCAGCTTTGTTTCTGGGGAGGAGCTGACTAGCTGAGTGGCTTGCCTTCACCCCACCCCCACCCCCACCCACCCGCGTCTCCCCCCCCCCCCCCCCCGCTGACACACACCGCACACCGCGCGCGGGGAAATGGCTCACACTTCACTCTGTCTTGACAAACACAGCCTCTCGTGTGCTTGGCCTGATCCTTGGGCAGGAAAAGGCAGCTTTGGGAGTATTTTTTTTTTCTGCTGCCGGCCACTTCCCTGCTTTCCTGGGCCAGCGACACACACTGCACACGCGCACGGGCGCGCGGGGAAATGGCTCACTCTTTACTCTGTCTTCACAAACACAGCCTCTCGTGTGCTTGGCCTGATCCTTGGGCAGGGAAAGGCAGCTTTGGGAGTATTTTTTTTCTGCTGCCGGCCACTTCCCTGCTTTCCTGGGCCAGCGATGGGCTGGCTGGCTTGTCTCCTACTAGCTGGACTGGTCAGACTGCTACCACCCGCCCCCTGCCTGTGGCGGAGTGAGTGCCGCCCCAGTCCACAGACAGAATTGGGGGAGGGCGTGGGCATGTCTTGGCAGGACTGGGCTCTGCCCTGTACCCTTCGGTGAGGCCAGGTGTGTGAGTACGAAATGCCCCGTGCGGCTGACCCCCCACTTGGCTGACCTCCCTGGGGAGAGAGGAGAGAGGGGAGGAAGTCAGGAGTCTGGTCTCCTCTTCATTTTCCCAAGCTCAGGCCAGGCCAGGCCCAGGGCCAGGGCCAGGGCCAGGGCCAGGGCCAGGGCCAGGGCCAGGTGAGAGATTTCCCAGGCGAGAGATTTCAGGATCACAGATGATGATGATGATCATTGAGGATGATGGATGATTGGGCCTAGCCTTGAGAAAGAAGCCCAAAGACAGTGCTCAGGCCCTGAGTACAAGCCCCAGGACTGGCCAAAAAAAAAAAAAAAAAGACAGAGAAAGGAGAGAAACCCGACCTCCTTTTCCTCCCTCCCCTTATCCATGTTTCCTAAGAAAACTGGTTTTCTTCTGTCTCCACCAAGTCACCAGATCTAAGTAAAATACAGAATTTTAGGTGCTCAATAACTCTCCGGTTCAAAGTACAGAAAAAGAAGAGGGTGAGGGAGGGAGGGAGGGAGGGAGGGAGGGAGAGAGAGACAGAGAGAGAGAGAGAGAGAGAGAGAGAGAGAGAGAGAGAGAGAGAGAGAGAGAGAAAGGGAAAGGGTGAGAGAGAGAGAGAGAGAGAGAGAGACAGAGAGAGAGAGACAGAGAGAGAGAGACAGACAGACAGACAGACAGACAGAGACAGAGACAGAGACAGAGAGACAGAGACAGACAGACAGACAGACAGACAGACAGACAGACAGACAGAGGGCCCCAAAGGGGAAACATGAAAAACACAGTATCGAGGTCATTTTTAGGCTGAGGCCTACCCTCCAACCAGGCCTCTGAGACTGCCTCCTGTCTGTGAATGCCTAGCGGTACTTTCCCGTGCCTCCCGAACTGAAACCCAGGGCCTGGGCTTTCTCCAGGCCAGAGCTCTACCACGTCGTCAACCACAGCAGCAACAGCTGCAGCATTCCTTTCTGACTTCACTGAGGAATGGAAGCCGGGTCTTCCCGTTTGCTAAGCAAGCCCTCTCCCACTAGGCCAAACTCCCGGTCTCATCGATCCTACTTCCTTGAAACGATTTTCCTGAAGGTAGCGGTCGTGGAATTCCGGGCCTGCTAGCTGTTTGTCTTGTTGTTTGTTTGGTTCTCTGTAGTATTTGATTTTTTTTTTTTTAATTTCCCTTTGGGTGGTTTCTCTTCCCCAGGCCCCACCCCCACCCGCAGGGTGAAGCCTAACAGGAATGTCAGGCCGTTGCCATGACAACATTTACAAGACAAAGCACAGTCCGCAGTCCGAGCTTTTCTGGGGAGGAGCTGACTAGCTGAGTGGCTTGCCTTCACCCCACCCCCACCCCCACCCACCCGGCGTCTCCCCCCCCCCCCCCCCGCCCGCAGACACACACCGCACACCGCGCGGGGAAATGGCTCACACTTCACACAGCCTCTCGTGTGCTTGGCCTGATCCTTGGGCAGGAAAAGGCAGCTTTGGGAGTATTTTTTTTCTGCTGCCGGCCACTTCCCTGCTTTCCTGGGCCAGCGATGGGCTGGCTGGCTTGTCTCCTACTAGCTGGACTGGTCAGACTGCTACCACCCGCCCCCTGCCTGTGGCGGAGTGAGTGCCGCCCCAGTCCACAGACAGAATTGGGGGAGGGCGCGGGCATGTCTTGGCAGGACTGGGCTCTGCCCTGTACCCTTCGGTGAGGCCGGGTGTGTGAGTACGAAATGCCCCGTGCGGCTGACCCCCCACTTGGCTGACCTCCCTGGGGAGAGAGGAGAGAGGGGAGGAAGTCAGGAGTCTGGTCTCCTCTTCATTTTCCCAAGCTCAGGCCAGGCCAGGCCCAGGGCCAGGGCCAGGGCCAGGGCCAGGGCCAGGGCCTGCTTCCATTTCCCAGGCGAGAGATTTCAGGATCACAGATGATGATGATGATCATGGAGGATGATGGATGATTGGTCCTGCCTGGGGCCTGGATTGCTGTCCTTGAGCTTTTTCACCTGAGACTGAAGTTCTACTATTGGAGCCACAAATCCACTTCCATCTGGCTTTTTGGGCCGATGCTATCGATGTAGTTTAGCGAGTTAGTACTCAGTTCGTATTTTGCCAGTTCATTCCCAGGGCCGAGATCCCCCTCCCTCCCCGCCACCCCAGGTCCTCAGACCTGAAGTTAGGGCCTGGGCGCTCGGTCCTTGGACCTTTCTTCGGCTAGTATTCTGCCAATTGAGCCACAGAACCACTTCCAGCGTTTTCTGCCAAGGTGTCATCATCGTTAGCATTGCATTTTTTTTTTTAACTTTTAAAAATTGGTCAGGGGGCTGGGAGTTTGACCTAGAGCGGTAGAGTGAGTGCTTGTCTAGCATGCACGGAGACCCAGGTTTGATTCCCCAGTGCCAAGTACATAGACGAGATGGAAGTGGTGCTATGGCTCAAGTGGCAGACTGCTAGCCTTGAGGAAAGAGCCCATGGAGGATGCTCAGGCCTACACTTCAAGCCCCAGGACTGGGGGGGGGGGGATTTAAAAAAAAAACCGACAGCTACTAAGAGCGGCTCCACCACTAAAAATAGGTTTGTGGTTTAAGAAGACACCTTCGGAGCGTTCTCATAGGAGACTGCGTCAGGCAATGGAGACTGGGAGCTGAACCAAAGCCTCATCGAAGCAGAGTGGACTGCATTTACATTTGATTCCATCTAAATGTGACTAAGATATAAGAGAAGTCTCTGGGGCCGGGAGTTTGGCCTAGTGGTTAAAGTGCTTGCCTAGCATGCAAGAAGACCCTGATTCGATTCCTTGGTACCACATACATAGAAAAAAGCCAGAAGTGGTGCTGAGGCTCAAGGGGTAGAGCTCTAGCCTTGAGAAAGTCCAAGGACTGTGCTCAGACCCTGAGCTCAAGCCCAGGACTGGCAAAAAAAAAAAAAAAAAAAAAAAAAAAAAAAATAAGGGAAGTCTCATTCGCCTCTGTCTTGTACTTCTGTATTCATTTTTTTTTTAACTTTTGCTAGAGTGTCCACTATACCCATCAAAGAATGACAGTACACGTCATCCCCAGAATCTATACATGTGTTCCTGGCTCACTCTGTAAAAGCCTAGTAAAATGACCATGACACACACATTTGCCCATCCACACTATTAAAAAAGAACTTGCATTTCTATACCTTTATGGGAAAAAAATTCTGTGTATGTGTCATTGTTATGCAGGAGCGTATTTTGCTGGTTTGAAAGAAGAGGATGCCTACAGTTTTCTAGCAGTTTTCTTTGTTTCTTTTTACAGCCATGATCTTTGCTGTACTCTTGCTGACGGCCGCTAGATTTTAATGTATCTGTTTCCCTACTTGATCACATTACCGATTCTGATTTCAGTGTTTCATCTGTTTTGCGTTTGTTTTTTCCTCATGTCACATTGGCGAAGGACCCAGGAATAGGACACAAAGGTGGAATAAACATTAATTTTGTGCATTCTTTGGTAACTTTTCTGTGTTTGGTCACTGCAAAGCTTTGCTTCAAGTGTATGCATTTTATTCAAATCAGTGATCTATGTCTATGTGATTTCCTAAACATAATTGTGGCTTCTAAAAAAAATGTAACATCCTGATTACATTCCTAACTAGAATGAGTATGTCCGGTTTTGTACCTTGATGCTGTATTTTAACCCTTTGTATCACTTAGGTTATTTTGCTTTGGTTAAAAATGGCTCAAGTAGAGAAGCGGTCCCTTGATGAAGACAGCGTACAACACTGTAAATAAAATGTGTACCGTACCGTCAATTGTCTTTAAAATAAATAAATGAATAAATAAATACATAAAATAAATATAAATATTGTTAGTATGGGCTGGGAGTGTGGTGTTGAGCCACAAGTGTCTAAGGACAGCGCCCAGGCAGGCAGGCAGGCAGGCAGGCAGGCAGGCAGGCAGGCAGGCAGGCAGGCCGGCCGGCAGGCAGGCCGGCCCTGAGTTCAAGCCCCAGACTGGCGAAATAAATAGGAAGATAAATACAATACATCCATTTCTGTGTAGTACGGAGGCCAGGAGTGTGGCCCACTGCTAGAGTGCTTGCACAAAGACCTCTTCCCCACCCTGGGTGGGTGAGGAGTTTTGTTCTCGGGTGCCCGGAAGGGGGGGGGGGTCGGGGGCTTGATCGATGTTGGGTCGGCTGTTTCCCCTTGTCCTGGGGCGCCACCTAGCGGACACTGCCTGTCATGGCGGACAGTGATTCCGCCGTGTTGAGGAAGTTCTGGTGAAGAGGCTCATCTGGAGAATACGGAGTGACCCACCGGCTGTCAATTCTGCTGGGTTGTTGAAAATGAAACTCTCTTGGAGCCGGGGGTCCAGTGTCTCATGTGTGTCACTGCACCTACTCAGGGTGGAAGAGGGAGAGAGAGGACTGGAGAGGGGGGGGGAGGGAGGCAGCGACAGAGACAGACGGACACACAGACACACAGACACACAGTAGACAGATGAAATTTACACAGAGAGACACAGAGACAGAGGAGGGGTAGCTAGTGGGAGGGAGAATGAGAGACTGCTTGTGAACTGTCAGGCGGTCACAGAAAGGGCCTGGGCAGATGAGATGGTAAATAGGTACATGGTTCCTTCATTTCCAAGGAGGAATTTTTTTTTTTCCTCTAGTCTTGGGCCTGGGATAGCGTCCCTGAGCTGCTTTTTGCTCCAAGCCAGCACTGTACCGCTAAGCCACATTCCCAGTCCTTATTGCTATCATTATTAGTTTTTTTTTTTTTTTTCGGAACAACCTTACCCCTTCTTTCGCTTGCTTCCCCATCCCTGCCCACACGTTGCATCGTTCGTTTTCCACACAGTGCATGGCAAACACTATCCTACTTCCTTTAAAATCTGTGCCCCTTCCCTTGCTCCCTCTGAGAGAAAGAAAGAAAGAAAGAAAGAAAGAACGAACGAACGAAAGAAAGAAAGAAAGAAAGAAAGAAAGAAAGAAAGAAAGAAAGAAAGGGAAAAGTCTAAATGTCAAAGAAACCACACCACCATGCCATGCATGCCAGGTGTCCATGTCATGGAATTTGTTTGGATCCCAGGTCTCGTGTATCTGCAGTGCCTTTCAGTGTTCAGAGGAGTTCCACCTTCTGACCAAAAGAGAGCAGGTGCATCACCCACCCACCCACCCACCAACTCACTCGCAGCACAGGTCAGGGAAACCACGGCGAACACCCAATAGGGAGAGAAGAGTGGGTCCACTCACTCACTCACTCCGTCAGTCACCAATCATGCCAGTCACAGCAAAGGCAGTACTTTTAGTACTGGGTGGGTTTTTCCCCAGGCCGCTCTCCACCCCTCCCAGCCCCCCCACCCCTTCCTTCCCCCGAGGCGAGGCTCATGCACCTGCACCGTTTGCTCCTTCATCATCCACGAAGACCCCTGTTTTCTCTGGGAAGACGGGCTCTCGGACCCGGTCTCTCTGTTCTGCTCCCTCCCTACCCGGGTTCTCCTCTTGGCGTGAGCGATTGTAGGAGTTTTCGGGTGGGGTGGGGTGGGGTGGGTGGGGCAGGCGTGCAGGCCGGCGTGAACGGGGCAAAGGGTGGAAGCGGCGATGTTGGAGGGGGGGGGGTGGGCACGGGTGGTGGAGGTGCCCATCCGTCTTCTGTTTCGGGACTGGCCGGCCAGCTTCACCCGTCCCCGGGCCGCTGCTGCGTGACGGCGAGGCCGGCCGGCCCGCCCGCCCGCCCGCCCGCCGGCCCGCCACGGTTTCACTGTCGGCTTCACGGGCGGCGGGATCTCAGTGTAGGTCTCCGGGGGCTCCAGTGGCGTTGCTCGGGGGGTTGCAGAGGGGCCCCGGCAGTCCCCGGCCGCCGCCGCTTTGGCCCCGACCGACCTCTGCGGTGCCTCTCGGGGCGAGGGGGCGGGGAGGGAGCGCGGCCGGCCCTTTCTCTCCGCGCCTGCTGTCCTCGGAGCCCCGAGCCGGCCGGCGAGTGCCGATCGCCGATCCATCCCGGGCAGAGAAACTCGGGGGTGGTGTCGGGTGATGACACCCGGGGTGGGTGGGGGCCGCCACCGGTGGCGGCGGTCGCGCACCTGGGAGCCGGCCGGTCGGCTTCAGCGTCCCCGCTCGGGACCCCATCCATCTCCTTCCCCGAGTCGCGTCCGCGTTCTCGGGCGCGGCGGGCCGCTTTGGGGCGGCGAGTCCCGCCCGCCCGCCGCCGCCGCCGCCGCCGCCGCCGCCGCCGCCGCCTCCGCCGCCGCCACGGTTGGTTTCACTTTCGCCGCCGCCGCCTCAGTCCAGGGTCTCCGGGGGCTCCGGTGGCGGCGGCGGCGGCGTTCCGGAGGTTGCCGAGGGGGCCCGGCCGCTCGTCCCGACCTCTGCGGTGCCTCTCGGGGCGCGGGGGCGGGGAGCGCGGCGGTTTGTCTCCGGGCCGGCCGTCCGCGGAGCTCCGAGCCGGCCGGCGAGCGCCGATCCCGGGCAGAGCAACTCGCTGGTGTCGGTTCAGGGGAAGGCGGTTGTCGCGCGCCCCCTGGCGTCCGCTTTTATATGACAGGTCCTTCGTCCTCAGCCGAGCGAAGGAGGGCGTCTGGCGTAGTGCGTCCCGGCAGAGGGCCGGCCTCTCCCGGCTGCCGGGCGCGGCCGTCCCCGCGGCGTCGCTGTGGAGCCGGAGCGGCCGGTCCGTCGCAGATTGCACCTGCAGGAGAGTGAGGGGCCGGCTTGCGCGTCGCGTCTCCTCCCGGCGTCCGGGGGGCAGCTTTGTCCGGTCGACCAGTAGTTCCGTCGGGGCCCCCGAGGCCTCCTCCTCGCTCTCTCCCCCGCCTACCCCGCCTAGGGGAGGCGAGCCGGCCCAGAGAGGAGGCGTGCGTGCCGGCACGGGCGGCGCTGGGGAAGGCCGGCGGCGGTGGCGGCGAGCCGACCGATGGGCTCTGGGTCACGGCCTCCCCGGTCTGTCGGGCCCCCACACCGGTCTGTCGCTCGGTCGGTCGTTCGGTCGTTCGGTCGGTCGGTAGGCCGGCCGACCGGCCAGTCCCCCCCCCCGCGGTATGACTCGCAGGCAGGTACGCTGGGCCGCCCCGCCTGGGTCCGGGGGGGCCGGAGGGAAGCCTGGCCCGAGGTCTTCGGGTCCTCTCCCCTACAGCAGGCTCGCGGCGGCTCCCGGCGGCCCCCTGGCCCTCTGACTCCGCGTATCACCGGGCTTTGGTCCGAGGCGGTGGCGGTGGGGACGACCGACGTCTCCGGAGTCGCGGTCCCCGAGTGATCGCCGGTGGGTGGCGGGGGCCCGGACGCGCGGTCCCCCGCCTAGGAGGGTCGTCGGGCCCGAGGTGCCCGCGTGTGCGGCCGACGAGAACCTCGGAACCCGGCGGGACCCAGGTACTGAGGTGTGTGGGACGCCGGCGTGGACTCGCCCGGTTCGCCCTGGCCTCTGGGCCCCTGCCGGGAGGAAGACCTCCGGAGTCAGGGACCCGGACCCGCTCCCGGTGTGTGTGCGTGCGTGGGTGCCCCCGGCTGCCCGGCCGACTCCGGGGCCGGGGCCGGGGCCGGGGCCGCGCGCCTGCCTGCCCGGTAGGACGCCCCCTACCGACCGGGCCGTGAGCCCATGCGCGTCCGCGCGGGTGCGCACGTCTGAGTGCCCGAGATACCGGGGAAGGCTTGCTCTGATCTCCGCCACCTCCCAGCCCGCTCTCGCTTCTCGTGTATTTTTTTTTTTTTTTTTTTTGCGTGGTCGACCAGTTGTACCGCGAGTTCCGTGTTTCTCCCCGTTGGGGAGGTGTTGGGGACAGCGGTGCCGAGATTGGGTTCCGAGAGGCCCGTGACGTGAGCGAGTTATCCCCCCTGCTGGAGGACCTACTTTTCGTGTCGTGACGTGTGCGATTTGTACCTGCAGGATGGTGCTGACATGCCCTCTCTCGGTGGCTGTCAGTGGGTGCTCAGCCGTCTCTCGGGGTGCCGTGTGCCCGGGCTTTTCCCCGCTGCCGCCCCGTGTGCCCCCTCCCCGCCTCCTCCTCCCGCGTGCTCCCGCCGCCCTGCGCAGGCCCTGGCCCTGTGGTGGCTTGTGTGGTTGGTGGATGGCGGTGGCGCTGGGTCACTCGACCGCCCGGTTGCCTGAGTGACGCCTGTCTCCCCGCTCGAGGAAGACCTTCCCGGGTCGGCCCGGGGGGGTGGTCTGCGCTGTGCCGCTCACTTGCCCGTGTTTTCTCCCTGTGCCGGCAGCCTTTTGGAAGGCGGTTGTCGGCATGTGCTCTCCACCCGTGGGGTGCCCGAGAAGGTGGGAAGAGGGGGAGCCGGCCCCCGTTTTTTTTCCGGTTCACACCCCGTTCACGCAGCAGTAGCCCGTCCTGCTGCGGTGCGCCCTCCCTGGTGTGGTGGCCTTTGCTGAGTTTTCTCGGCCTTTTTCTTTTTGGTTGTGCCGGTCTTCCCGAGCACCGGCTTTTTTTTTTCTTGTCGCTGCCTTCCTTCCGGTACTCTCGCTGGCCGCGGCGGTCCCCGGCGTTCCCGAAAGCTTGGGGTGCCATGGGCTCGGGGTGTCGTGCCTATCTGCGCCTTGCCAGGTGGCCAGTTTTTTTTTTTGGAGTTTTTTTTTTTTTTTTCTCTTCGCTCGCTCTCCCCTGGCTACGTCTAGCCCAGGGTCACGCTTCGCTCCCGGGCCCGCTGCCTCCGAGTGCCGCGTGGCTGTCTCCCCATCCCTTCTCGTGATCGATGTGGTGGTGATGCGATCTCCTTCGGGCCCGGGCCTAAGCTGCGCCAGGCGAGGGACGGACATTCATGGCGAATGGGACCGCTCTTCTCGTGCTGCTCGTGGGCCCCTCGCCTCTCCGTCCCACCGTGTTGGTGGTGTGCGGGAGGCAGGGGTGCGGCATCCGGGCTCGGCCGCGCTCTCCCCGCTCTTGCCGTGAGATCGGGGACCTGTGTGCCGGCAAGGGGGGCAACTCTGATCTCGCCTCCCCTTTCCGGCCACTCGCAGCGCCACGGGGCCGGCCCTCTCCGCGGCGAGGGTGGGCTCTGTGCCCCGTGGACTCCCGTGCTGCGGTGCGAAAGCGTCTGCAGCTCCCGGCTCCCTTGCGGTGCTCCCGAGAAAGCTCCCGGTCGACCCCCAGGTGCCCGAAGCTGGGCGGTGGTGTCGTTCCCGTTTCCCGTGCCCCGTCTGGTGGCTCGCTGCCCGTGGCGTGTCCCGGCCATCCTCGCTCGAGTAGGGGGAGGCTGTCGCTGTTGGAGATGCGGTGCCTTCTCGGGGGTCGAGGCGGTCGGCCCGAGAGGCCGGGTGTGCGTGTCTTGGGGTGCCGGTGGGCGGAGCGGTCTCCTCCCCTTGTTGGTGAGCCGCTGTTCCCGGCCTTCGGCTGTGCTCCTTCCCTGCCGTGTCTCCTGGCGGCCTCGCTGGGGGACCTGAGAAGTTGCAGTGGAGGTGAGCCGCTCGGGGGCCGGGTTCTCCGCCGTGCGCCTGTGCACCCTCGACCGCCCCTTTGCCCTCTCGCGCGAGCGGCACCGCCGGAGCCGGTGTTGCTCGGACCGCAGACCCCCCCTCCTGCCCGTGCCGCTGGATGGGCGCCTTTGGCGGTGACCCCTGGCGGGGGCTCCGTCGGGCTGGGTCCGGCACCCCCTCAGAGTGAGAGGTGTGTTCTCTAGCTATCTTGGTTCGGGGGGCGGTGCTGCTCCCGCTGGGCTGGCGGGGGTCGCTCCCGATGGGCTCCCGCGGCTCTGGCCGTTCCCCGTCGTCCCGCTTCTCGGAGAGCGCTTAGCGGCTTGCCCCAAGCCGCGTGCGCGATGGCCGATCGATTGCGTGCCCGCGCCTCCCCCCTCCGAGCTGGGGGAGGATCCCGCGGGGCCTCTCTCTCGGGGCCGGCGCCTGGTTGTGGCAGCGGTGTGGGCGATTTCCCGACCTGTCCGCACCCCCCCGCCTCAGGCAAGCAGCGGCGCGCTGGTCTGGGCCGCGTGCGGGCTCGTCGCGCGAGGGCGATGTGGCGTGGCCGTGCGGCTGCCCGGGCACTCGGAGGAGGGGTCGGGTCCCGTCCCCCCTCCTCCCACTCCCGCAGCGCCGCCCTCGGGCGGGTTGGCTCTCGGCCGCCCTCTGCCCCGGCGTCCGCGTCGGGCGACGGCCGGCGGCCACGACGGCGTTGCGTGCGAGCCAGGCGGTGTGGTGCTCCGTGGCTGTGAGGCCGTTCCTCGGCGACGCTCCGTGGTGGGGGGTGGCGACCCCCTCCGGAGCCGTGGGAAGGC
>NW_028327284.1:55000-57500 GCF_031878675.1 Megascapheus bottae
GGACCCGCCGACAACCGGCCACTCGGACTCGGACTCGGACTCGGACTCGGACTCGGACTCGGACTCGGATGGAGAGGATCCCGGGGATGCGCCAGGGCACCGGGACGCGGGAATCCGAGGACCCGCCGAGGACCGTGGACCGTGGACCGGGGACCCGGGAATCCGCCTGGGACCTACCGACAACCCGCGACCCGCGACCCGCGACTCGGACGGAGGAGAGGATCCCGGGGATGCGCCAGGGCACCGGGACGCGGGAATCCGAGGACCCGCCAAGGACCGGCCGAGGACCGGAGAACGGGGACCGGGGACCGGGGACCCGGGAACCCGCCGGGGACCTAGCGACGAACCGCGACTCGGACTCGGACTCGGACTCGGACTCGGACTCGGACTCGGACTCGGACTCGGACGGAGGAGAGGATCCCAGGGTCCCGGGACGCAAGAATTCCGGGACCGACCAAGGACCGGGGACCGGGGACCGGGGTCCGTGGACACGGGGGACCAAGGACTCAGGGACCCGCCGAGGACCTAGCGACAACCCTCGGACTCGGACTCGGACTCGGACTCGGACTCGGACTCGGACTCGGACCCGGACCCGGACGGAGGAGAGGATCCCGGGGATGCGCCAGGGCACCGGGACGCGGGAATTCGCGGACCGGGGACCGGGGACCGGGGACCAAGGACCAAGGACCAAGGACCGGGGACCGGGGACCGGGGACCGGGGACCGGGGACCGGGGACCGGGGATGGGGGACCCGCCGCTAACCCGCCGGGGACCTAGCGACAATCCTCGGACTCGGACTCGGACTCGGACTCGGACTCGGACTCGGACGGAAGAGAGGATCCCGGGGATGCGCCAAGTCACTGGGACGCCAGAATCCGAGGACGCGCCGAGGGCCGAGGGCCGAGGGCCGAGGGCCGACGGCCGAGGGCCGAGGACCGGGGACCGTGGACCGGGGACCCGGGAACCCGCCGGGGACATACGACGACCCGCGTCCCGCGACTCGGATGGAGGAGAGGATTCCAGGGACCCGGGACACGAGAATTCGGGGACCCGCAGGGGACTCGCAGAGGACCGAGGACCGAGGACCGAGGACCGAGGACCAAGGACCGGGGTCCGTGGAGCCGCCGGGACATGCCGTGGACGGGGTGACCCGCTGAGGACCTGCCGACAACCCGCGATTCGGATAGGCACTCGCACTCGGACTCGGACGTCGAGGATCCCGGGGACCCACCCACCGGGACCTAGCGACAACCCGCGGCACGGACGGAGGAGAGGATCCCAGGGACCCGGGACGCAAGAATTCGGGGACCGACCAAGGACCGGGGACCGGGGTCCGTGGACACGGGGGACCAAGGACTCAGGGACCCGCCGAGGACCCGCCGAGGACCTAGCGACAACCCTCGGACTCGGACTCGGACTCGGACTCGGACTCGGACTCGGACTCGGACTCGGACTCGGACTCGGACTCGGACTCGGACTCGGACGGAGTCCGGGGGAGTCCGGGGGAGTCCGGGGGAGTCCGGGGGAGTCGAGTCCGGGGGACTCCGGGGGGAGTCGTACTCCTTCCCTCCACGAAAGGTCCAGGTCGACCAGTTGTCCCTGCCTAAGCATGCCGAGGTCGACCAGATGTCTGTGTCCCGTCCTGGAGGTCGACCAGATGGTTCTGTTTTGTTCCGAAGGTCAACCAGATGTCTAGCAGAGGTTTGTGCCTTCCTGGAAAGTGTATAGAAAGTGGATGGGAGTGTGTGGGGGTGGGGAGGGGGTACGAAGTTACAAACAAAGCCATGATGAGGAAGGAAAGACCGCTCCTCCTTGTAACATCTCTTTATCTTCCACACCCCACCAGGGACCGCTGGATAGACCACCGGACCAGGGAGCGATGCCTGAACCAACTCAGCAGCCAGCTAGGAATCCGATCCAGTGCACCTTTGGTGTGTGTGGAGGTTTTGCTGAGCCAGGGATGCAAGGCGAGATTTGGGGGAAGAAGCAAGCCTCCTCCTGTCCTGACCCCTGAGCACCCCTGCTCCTGCTCCTGCTCCTGCTCCTGCTCCTGCTCCTGCTCCTGCTCCTGCTCCTGCTCCTGCTCCTGCTCCTGCCCCTGCCCCTGCCCCTGCCTCTTCCTCCTCCCCAGCTCCCGCCCCCCTGCCCCCACCATAACCTCACAGCCCTCTCCTAGAAATAAAATAAAAGGACCCATTTGCTTGAATCGCACTGTCTTTGGCTTGTGTTTGTATTCCACTCCCAAGATGAAAGGGGGTTGCATTTCTGACGTCTGATGCGGGGGGGGGGGCGGCATGGAGAGAGAAGGTTCTTCGGGGTCGGGGTGTGGGGCGGGTGGGCAGGGGGGCGAATGGACAGATGAACGATGGGGTGGGGGTGTGGTGGGATAGGTTGGGTTGGCCCCTGAACTCGCTCGCCGGTTTCTGGGAGTGTCCAAGCTTTCTTCATTGTCGGGGTGTCATGTGTAGAGGGGTGACAGTGACATTCCTCAGGAATAGGA
>NW_028327284.1:60000-72500 GCF_031878675.1 Megascapheus bottae
AAGAGTTGAAGAAACCCCCCCCCACCCCAAACCCAAAACAAAACCGAGAAAACGTCCACAAGGGAAGGTCGGGCGGGGTGGTGGGGTGGGCTTTCCAAAGTCTGGGCCCCCGTGGTGGTGGCATGTTTACAGGTGGGCAAGCTCGGGTACATTGGCTATGCTGGAGTCAGACAGTCTGCTGCTGCTGCTGCTGCTGCTGCTGCTGCTGCTGCTGCTGCTGCTGCTGCTGCTGCTGCTGCTGCAAGGTTTCCCTGGCATCTGTAAGCTCCAGGGAAAACTGAGTGCGGGTCAGTTCTTCACGGACTTCTATTGCTCAGTCACTCACACATAGGCAGGAAAAGCCACAAGGGGCAGTGAGGCTCTGGGATAGTGCCTAGGCCCCGAGTTCAAGCCCCAGGACTGGCCAAAACCAGCAAACAAATACAGAAATGAGGGGACAGGAGTTTGGCCTAGTGGAAGAGTGCTGGCTTAGCATGCGCAAAGGCCCGGGGGTTCCATTCCTTGGTACCAACCACATCCATAGGGGGCAAAATAATAACAATCAAAAAAACCCAGAAGTGTGTGGTGCTCTGGCTCAAGTGGTAGAGCTCTAGCCTTGAGAAAGAAGCCCAAAGACAGTGCTCAGGCCCTGAGTACAAGCCCCAGGACTGGCCAAAAAAAAAAAAAAAAAGACAGAGAAAGGAGAGAAACCCGACCTCCTTTTCCTCCCTCCCCTTATCCATGTTTCCTAAGAAAACTGGTTTTCTTCTGTCTCCACCAAGTCACCAGATCTAAGTAAAATACAGAATTTTAGGTGCTCAATAACTCTCCGGTTCAAAGTACAGAAAAAGAAGAGGGGGATGGAGGGAGGGAGGGAGGGAGGGAGGGAGGGAGGGAGGGAGGGGGGGAGGGAGGGAGGGGGGGAGGAGAGAGAGAGAGAGAGAGAGAGAGAGAGAGAGAGAGAGACAGACAGACAGACAGACAGTCAGACAGAGAGACAGAGACAGACAGACAGACAGACAGACAGACAGACAGACAGACAGACAGAGGGCCCCGAAGGGGAAACATGAAAAACACAGTATCGAGGTCATTTTTAGGCTGAGGCCTACCCTCCAACCAGGCCTCTGAGACTGCCTCCTTCCTGGTGGGATTGCCTTCACTGGAGCCCTGCGTTTGGAAGGTGTGCACCCGGGCTGTCTTGTCTGTGAATGCCTAGCGGTACTTTCCCGTGCCTCCCAAAATGAAACTCAGGGCCTGGGCTTTCTCCAGGCCAGAGCTCTACCACGTCGTCAACCACAGCAGCAACAGCTGCAGCATTCGTTTCTGACTTCACTGAGGAATGGAAGCCGGGTCTTCCCGTTTGCTAAGCAAGCCCTCTCCCACTAGGCCAAACTCCCGGTCTCATCGATCCTACTTCCTTGAAACGATTTTCCTGAAGGTAGCGGTCGTGGAATTCCGGGCCCGCTAGCTGTTTGTCTTGTTGTTTGTTTGGTTCTCTGTAGTATTTGATTTTTTTTTTTATTTCCCTTTGGTGGTTTCTCTCCCCCAGGCCCCACCCCCACCCGCAGGGTGAAGCCTAACAGGAATATCAGGCCGTTGCCATGACAACATTTACAAGACAAAGCACAGTCCGCAGTCCCAGCTTTGTTTCTGGGGAGGAGCTGACTAGCTGAGTGGCTTGCCTTCACCCCACCCCCACCCCCACCCACCCGCGTCTCCCCCCCCCCCCCCCCCGCTGACACACACCGCACACCGCGCGCGGGGAAATGGCTCACACTTCACTCTGTCTTGACAAACACAGCCTCTCGTGTGCTTGGCCTGATCCTTGGGCAGGAAAAGGCAGCTTTGGGAGTATTTTTTTTTTCTGCTGCCGGCCACTTCCCTGCTTTCCTGGGCCAGCGACACACACTGCACACGCGCACGGGCGCGCGGGGAAATGGCTCACTCTTTACTCTGTCTTCACAAACACAGCCTCTCGTGTGCTTGGCCTGATCCTTGGGCAGGGAAAGGCAGCTTTGGGAGTATTTTTTTTCTGCTGCCGGCCACTTCCCTGCTTTCCTGGGCCAGCGATGGGCTGGCTGGCTTGTCTCCTACTAGCTGGACTGGTCAGACTGCTACCACCCGCCCCCTGCCTGTGGCGGAGTGAGTGCCGCCCCAGTCCACAGACAGAATTGGGGGAGGGCGTGGGCATGTCTTGGCAGGACTGGGCTCTGCCCTGTACCCTTCGGTGAGGCCAGGTGTGTGAGTACGAAATGCCCCGTGCGGCTGACCCCCCACTTGGCTGACCTCCCTGGGGAGAGAGGAGAGAGGGGAGGAAGTCAGGAGTCTGGTCTCCTCTTCATTTTCCCAAGCTCAGGCCAGGCCAGGCCCAGGGCCAGGGCCAGGGCCAGGGCCAGGGCCAGGGCCAGGGCCAGGTGAGAGATTTCCCAGGCGAGAGATTTCAGGATCACAGATGATGATGATGATCATTGAGGATGATGGATGATTGGGCCTAGCCTTGAGAAAGAAGCCCAAAGACAGTGCTCAGGCCCTGAGTACAAGCCCCAGGACTGGCCAAAAAAAAAAAAAAAAAGACAGAGAAAGGAGAGAAACCCGACCTCCTTTTCCTCCCTCCCCTTATCCATGTTTCCTAAGAAAACTGGTTTTCTTCTGTCTCCACCAAGTCACCAGATCTAAGTAAAATACAGAATTTTAGGTGCTCAATAACTCTCCGGTTCAAAGTACAGAAAAAGAAGAGGGTGAGGGAGGGAGGGAGGGAGGGAGGGAGGGAGAGAGAGACAGAGAGAGAGAGAGAGAGAGAGAGAGAGAGAGAGAGAGAGAGAGAGAGAGAGAGAGAAGGGAAAGGGTGAGAGAGAGAGAGAGAGAGAGAGAGACAGAGAGAGAGAGACAGAGAGAGAGAGACAGACAGACAGACAGACAGACAGAGACAGAGACAGAGACAGAGAGACAGAGACAGACAGACAGACAGACAGACAGACAGACAGACAGACAGAGGGCCCCAAAGGGGAAACATGAAAAACACAGTATCGAGGTCATTTTTAGGCTGAGGCCTACCCTCCAACCAGGCCTCTGAGACTGCCTCCTGTCTGTGAATGCCTAGCGGTACTTTCCCGTGCCTCCCGAACTGAAACCCAGGGCCTGGGCTTTCTCCAGGCCAGAGCTCTACCACGTCGTCAACCACAGCAGCAACAGCTGCAGCATTCCTTTCTGACTTCACTGAGGAATGGAAGCCGGGTCTTCCCGTTTGCTAAGCAAGCCCTCTCCCACTAGGCCAAACTCCCGGTCTCATCGATCCTACTTCCTTGAAACGATTTTCCTGAAGGTAGCGGTCGTGGAATTCCGGGCCTGCTAGCTGTTTGTCTTGTTGTTTGTTTGGTTCTCTGTAGTATTTGATTTTTTTTTTTTTAATTTCCCTTTGGGTGGTTTCTCTTCCCCAGGCCCCACCCCCACCCGCAGGGTGAAGCCTAACAGGAATGTCAGGCCGTTGCCATGACAACATTTACAAGACAAAGCACAGTCCGCAGTCCGAGCTTTTCTGGGGAGGAGCTGACTAGCTGAGTGGCTTGCCTTCACCCCACCCCCACCCCCACCCACCCGGCGTCTCCCCCCCCCCCCCCCCGCCCGCAGACACACACCGCACACCGCGCGGGGAAATGGCTCACACTTCACACAGCCTCTCGTGTGCTTGGCCTGATCCTTGGGCAGGAAAAGGCAGCTTTGGGAGTATTTTTTTTCTGCTGCCGGCCACTTCCCTGCTTTCCTGGGCCAGCGATGGGCTGGCTGGCTTGTCTCCTACTAGCTGGACTGGTCAGACTGCTACCACCCGCCCCCTGCCTGTGGCGGAGTGAGTGCCGCCCCAGTCCACAGACAGAATTGGGGGAGGGCGCGGGCATGTCTTGGCAGGACTGGGCTCTGCCCTGTACCCTTCGGTGAGGCCGGGTGTGTGAGTACGAAATGCCCCGTGCGGCTGACCCCCCACTTGGCTGACCTCCCTGGGGAGAGAGGAGAGAGGGGAGGAAGTCAGGAGTCTGGTCTCCTCTTCATTTTCCCAAGCTCAGGCCAGGCCAGGCCCAGGGCCAGGGCCAGGGCCAGGGCCAGGGCCAGGGCCTGCTTCCATTTCCCAGGCGAGAGATTTCAGGATCACAGATGATGATGATGATCATGGAGGATGATGGATGATTGGTCCTGCCTGGGGCCTGGATTGCTGTCCTTGAGCTTTTTCACCTGAGACTGAAGTTCTACTATTGGAGCCACAAATCCACTTCCATCTGGCTTTTTGGGCCGATGCTATCGATGTAGTTTAGCGAGTTAGTACTCAGTTCGTATTTTGCCAGTTCATTCCCAGGGCCGAGATCCCCCTCCCTCCCCGCCACCCCAGGTCCTCAGACCTGAAGTTAGGGCCTGGGCGCTCGGTCCTTGGACCTTTCTTCGGCTAGTATTCTGCCAATTGAGCCACAGAACCACTTCCAGCGTTTTCTGCCAAGGTGTCATCATCGTTAGCATTGCATTTTTTTTTTTAACTTTTAAAAATTGGTCAGGGGGCTGGGAGTTTGACCTAGAGCGGTAGAGTGAGTGCTTGTCTAGCATGCACGGAGACCCAGGTTTGATTCCCCAGTGCCAAGTACATAGACGAGATGGAAGTGGTGCTATGGCTCAAGTGGCAGACTGCTAGCCTTGAGGAAAGAGCCCATGGAGGATGCTCAGGCCTACACTTCAAGCCCCAGGACTGGGGGGGGGGGGATTTAAAAAAAAAACCGACAGCTACTAAGAGCGGCTCCACCACTAAAAATAGGTTTGTGGTTTAAGAAGACACCTTCGGAGCGTTCTCATAGGAGACTGCGTCAGGCAATGGAGACTGGGAGCTGAACCAAAGCCTCATCGAAGCAGAGTGGACTGCATTTACATTTGATTCCATCTAAATGTGACTAAGATATAAGAGAAGTCTCTGGGGCCGGGAGTTTGGCCTAGTGGTTAAAGTGCTTGCCTAGCATGCAAGAAGACCCTGATTCGATTCCTTGGTACCACATACATAGAAAAAAGCCAGAAGTGGTGCTGAGGCTCAAGGGGTAGAGCTCTAGCCTTGAGAAAGTCCAAGGACTGTGCTCAGACCCTGAGCTCAAGCCCAGGACTGGCAAAAAAAAAAAAAAAAAAAAAAAAAAAAAAAATAAGGGAAGTCTCATTCGCCTCTGTCTTGTACTTCTGTATTCATTTTTTTTTTAACTTTTGCTAGAGTGTCCACTATACCCATCAAAGAATGACAGTACACGTCATCCCCAGAATCTATACATGTGTTCCTGGCTCACTCTGTAAAAGCCTAGTAAAATGACCATGACACACACATTTGCCCATCCACACTATTAAAAAAGAACTTGCATTTCTATACCTTTATGGGAAAAAAATTCTGTGTATGTGTCATTGTTATGCAGGAGCGTATTTTGCTGGTTTGAAAGAAGAGGATGCCTACAGTTTTCTAGCAGTTTTCTTTGTTTCTTTTTACAGCCATGATCTTTGCTGTACTCTTGCTGACGGCCGCTAGATTTTAATGTATCTGTTTCCCTACTTGATCACATTACCGATTCTGATTTCAGTGTTTCATCTGTTTTGCGTTTGTTTTTTCCTCATGTCACATTGGCGAAGGACCCAGGAATAGGACACAAAGGTGGAATAAACATTAATTTTGTGCATTCTTTGGTAACTTTTCTGTGTTTGGTCACTGCAAAGCTTTGCTTCAAGTGTATGCATTTTATTCAAATCAGTGATCTATGTCTATGTGATTTCCTAAACATAATTGTGGCTTCTAAAAAAAATGTAACATCCTGATTACATTCCTAACTAGAATGAGTATGTCCGGTTTTGTACCTTGATGCTGTATTTTAACCCTTTGTATCACTTAGGTTATTTTGCTTTGGTTAAAAATGGCTCAAGTAGAGAAGCGGTCCCTTGATGAAGACAGCGTACAACACTGTAAATAAAATGTGTACCGTACCGTCAATTGTCTTTAAAATAAATAAATGAATAAATAAATACATAAAATAAATATAAATATTGTTAGTATGGGCTGGGAGTGTGGTGTTGAGCCACAAGTGTCTAAGGACAGCGCCCAGGCAGGCAGGCAGGCAGGCAGGCAGGCAGGCAGGCAGGCAGGCAGGCAGGCCGGCCGGCAGGCAGGCCGGCCCTGAGTTCAAGCCCCAGACTGGCGAAATAAATAGGAAGATAAATACAATACATCCATTTCTGTGTAGTACGGAGGCCAGGAGTGTGGCCCACTGCTAGAGTGCTTGCACAAAGACCTCTTCCCCACCCTGGGTGGGTGAGGAGTTTTGTTCTCGGGTGCCCGGAAGGGGGGGGGGGTCGGGGGCTTGATCGATGTTGGGTCGGCTGTTTCCCCTTGTCCTGGGGCGCCACCTAGCGGACACTGCCTGTCATGGCGGACAGTGATTCCGCCGTGTTGAGGAAGTTCTGGTGAAGAGGCTCATCTGGAGAATACGGAGTGACCCACCGGCTGTCAATTCTGCTGGGTTGTTGAAAATGAAACTCTCTTGGAGCCGGGGGTCCAGTGTCTCATGTGTGTCACTGCACCTACTCAGGGTGGAAGAGGGAGAGAGAGGACTGGAGAGGGGGGGGGAGGGAGGCAGCGACAGAGACAGACGGACACACAGACACACAGACACACAGTAGACAGATGAAATTTACACAGAGAGACACAGAGACAGAGGAGGGGTAGCTAGTGGGAGGGAGAATGAGAGACTGCTTGTGAACTGTCAGGCGGTCACAGAAAGGGCCTGGGCAGATGAGATGGTAAATAGGTACATGGTTCCTTCATTTCCAAGGAGGAATTTTTTTTTTTCCTCTAGTCTTGGGCCTGGGATAGCGTCCCTGAGCTGCTTTTTGCTCCAAGCCAGCACTGTACCGCTAAGCCACATTCCCAGTCCTTATTGCTATCATTATTAGTTTTTTTTTTTTTTTTCGGAACAACCTTACCCCTTCTTTCGCTTGCTTCCCCATCCCTGCCCACACGTTGCATCGTTCGTTTTCCACACAGTGCATGGCAAACACTATCCTACTTCCTTTAAAATCTGTGCCCCTTCCCTTGCTCCCTCTGAGAGAAAGAAAGAAAGAAAGAAAGAAAGAACGAACGAACGAAAGAAAGAAAGAAAGAAAGAAAGAAAGAAAGAAAGAAAGAAAGGGAAAAGTCTAAATGTCAAAGAAACCACACCACCATGCCATGCATGCCAGGTGTCCATGTCATGGAATTTGTTTGGATCCCAGGTCTCGTGTATCTGCAGTGCCTTTCAGTGTTCAGAGGAGTTCCACCTTCTGACCAAAAGAGAGCAGGTGCATCACCCACCCACCCACCCACCAACTCACTCGCAGCACAGGTCAGGGAAACCACGGCGAACACCCAATAGGGAGAGAAGAGTGGGTCCACTCACTCACTCACTCCGTCAGTCACCAATCATGCCAGTCACAGCAAAGGCAGTACTTTTAGTACTGGGTGGGTTTTTCCCCAGGCCGCTCTCCACCCCTCCCAGCCCCCCCACCCCTTCCTTCCCCCGAGGCGAGGCTCATGCACCTGCACCGTTTGCTCCTTCATCATCCACGAAGACCCCTGTTTTCTCTGGGAAGACGGGCTCTCGGACCCGGTCTCTCTGTTCTGCTCCCTCCCTACCCGGGTTCTCCTCTTGGCGTGAGCGATTGTAGGAGTTTTCGGGTGGGGTGGGGTGGGGTGGGTGGGGCAGGCGTGCAGGCCGGCGTGAACGGGGCAAAGGGTGGAAGCGGCGATGTTGGAGGGGGGGGGGTGGGCACGGGTGGTGGAGGTGCCCATCCGTCTTCTGTTTCGGGACTGGCCGGCCAGCTTCACCCGTCCCCGGGCCGCTGCTGCGTGACGGCGAGGCCGGCCGGCCCGCCCGCCCGCCCGCCCGCCGGCCCGCCACGGTTTCACTGTCGGCTTCACGGGCGGCGGGATCTCAGTGTAGGTCTCCGGGGGCTCCAGTGGCGTTGCTCGGGGGGTTGCAGAGGGGCCCCGGCAGTCCCCGGCCGCCGCCGCTTTGGCCCCGACCGACCTCTGCGGTGCCTCTCGGGGCGAGGGGGCGGGGAGGGAGCGCGGCCGGCCCTTTCTCTCCGCGCCTGCTGTCCTCGGAGCCCCGAGCCGGCCGGCGAGTGCCGATCGCCGATCCATCCCGGGCAGAGAAACTCGGGGGTGGTGTCGGGTGATGACACCCGGGGTGGGTGGGGGCCGCCACCGGTGGCGGCGGTCGCGCACCTGGGAGCCGGCCGGTCGGCTTCAGCGTCCCCGCTCGGGACCCCATCCATCTCCTTCCCCGAGTCGCGTCCGCGTTCTCGGGCGCGGCGGGCCGCTTTGGGGCGGCGAGTCCCGCCCGCCCGCCGCCGCCGCCGCCGCCGCCGCCGCCGCCGCCGCCTCCGCCGCCGCCACGGTTGGTTTCACTTTCGCCGCCGCCGCCTCAGTCCAGGGTCTCCGGGGGCTCCGGTGGCGGCGGCGGCGGCGTTCCGGAGGTTGCCGAGGGGGCCCGGCCGCTCGTCCCGACCTCTGCGGTGCCTCTCGGGGCGGGGCGGGGAGCGCGGCGGTTTGTCTCCGGGCCGGCCGTCCGCGGAGCTCCGAGCCGGCCGGCGAGCGCCGATCCCGGGCAGAGCAACTCGCTGGTGTCGGTTCAGGGGAAGGCGGTTGTCGCGCGCCCCCTGGCGTCCGCTTTTATATGACAGGTCCTTCGTCCTCAGCCGAGCGAAGGAGGGCGTCTGGCGTAGTGCGTCCCGGCAGAGGGCCGGCCTCTCCCGGCTGCCGGGCGCGGCCGTCCCCGCGGCGTCGCTGTGGAGCCGGAGCGGCCGGTCCGTCGCAGATTGCACCTGCAGGAGAGTGAGGGGCCGGCTTGCGCGTCGCGTCTCCTCCCGGCGTCCGGGGGGCAGCTTTGTCCGGTCGACCAGTAGTTCCGTCGGGGCCCCCGAGGCCTCCTCCTCGCTCTCTCCCCCGCCTACCCCGCCTAGGGGAGGCGAGCCGGCCCAGAGAGGAGGCGTGCGTGCCGGCACGGGCGGCGCTGGGGAAGGCCGGCGGCGGTGGCGGCGAGCCGACCGATGGGCTCTGGGTCACGGCCTCCCCGGTCTGTCGGGCCCCCACACCGGTCTGTCGCTCGGTCGGTCGTTCGGTCGTTCGGTCGGTCGGTAGGCCGGCCGACCGGCCAGTCCCCCCCCCCGCGGTATGACTCGCAGGCAGGTACGCTGGGCCGCCCCGCCTGGGTCCGGGGGGGCCGGAGGGAAGCCTGGCCCGAGGTCTTCGGGTCCTCTCCCCTACAGCAGGCTCGCGGCGGCTCCCGGCGGCCCCCTGGCCCTCTGACTCCGCGTATCACCGGGCTTTGGTCCGAGGCGGTGGCGGTGGGGACGACCGACGTCTCCGGAGTCGCGGTCCCCGAGTGATCGCCGGTGGGTGGCGGGGGCCCGGACGCGCGGTCCCCCGCCTAGGAGGGTCGTCGGGCCCGAGGTGCCCGCGTGTGCGGCCGACGAGAACCTCGGAACCCGGCGGGACCCAGGTACTGAGGTGTGTGGGACGCCGGCGTGGACTCGCCCGGTTCGCCCTGGCCTCTGGGCCCCTGCCGGGAGGAAGACCTCCGGAGTCAGGGACCCGGACCCGCTCCCGGTGTGTGTGCGTGCGTGGGTGCCCCCGGCTGCCCGGCCGACTCCGGGGCCGGGGCCGGGGCCGGGGCCGCGCGCCTGCCTGCCCGGTAGGACGCCCCCTACCGACCGGGCCGTGAGCCCATGCGCGTCCGCGCGGGTGCGCACGTCTGAGTGCCCGAGATACCGGGGAAGGCTTGCTCTGATCTCCGCCACCTCCCAGCCCGCTCTCGCTTCTCGTGTATTTTTTTTTTTTTTTTTTTTTGCGTGGTCGACCAGTTGTACCGCGAGTTCCGTGTTTCTCCCCGTTGGGGAGGTGTTGGGGACAGCGGTGCCGAGATTGGGTTCCGAGAGGCCCGTGACGTGAGCGAGTTATCCCCCCTGCTGGAGGACCTACTTTTCGTGTCGTGACGTGTGCGATTTGTACCTGCAGGATGGTGCTGACATGCCCTCTCTCGGTGGCTGTCAGTGGGTGCTCAGCCGTCTCTCGGGGTGCCGTGTGCCCGGGCTTTTCCCCGCTGCCGCCCCGTGTGCCCCCTCCCCGCCTCCTCCTCCCGCGTGCTCCCGCCGCCCTGCGCAGGCCCTGGCCCTGTGGTGGCTTGTGTGGTTGGTGGATGGCGGTGGCGCTGGGTCACTCGACCGCCCGGTTGCCTGAGTGACGCCTGTCTCCCCGCTCGAGGAAGACCTTCCCGGGTCGGCCCGGGGGGGTGGTCTGCGCTGTGCCGCTCACTTGCCCGTGTTTTCTCCCTGTGCCGGCAGCCTTTTGGAAGGCGGTTGTCGGCATGTGCTCTCCACCCGTGGGGTGCCCGAGAAGGTGGGAAGAGGGGGAGCCGGCCCCCGTTTTTTTTCCGGTTCACACCCCGTTCACGCAGCAGTAGCCCGTCCTGCTGCGGTGCGCCCTCCCTGGTGTGGTGGCCTTTGCTGAGTTTTCTCGGCCTTTTTCTTTTTGGTTGTGCCGGTCTTCCCGAGCACCGGCTTTTTTTTTTCTTGTCGCTGCCTTCCTTCCGGTACTCTCGCTGGCCGCGGCGGTCCCCGGCGTTCCCGAAAGCTTGGGGTGCCATGGGCTCGGGGTGTCGTGCCTATCTGCGCCTTGCCAGGTGGCCAGTTTTTTTTTTTGGAGTTTTTTTTTTTTTTTTCTCTTCGCTCGCTCTCCCCTGGCTACGTCTAGCCCAGGGTCACGCTTCGCTCCCGGGCCCGCTGCCTCCGAGTGCCGCGTGGCTGTCTCCCCATCCCTTCTCGTGATCGATGTGGTGGTGATGCGATCTCCTTCGGGCCCGGGCCTAAGCTGCGCCAGGCGAGGGACGGACATTCATGGCGAATGGGACCGCTCTTCTCGTGCTGCTCGTGGGCCCCTCGCCTCTCCGTCCCACCGTGTTGGTGGTGTGCGGGAGGCAGGGGTGCGGCATCCGGGCTCGGCCGCGCTCTCCCCGCTCTTGCCGTGAGATCGGGGACCTGTGTGCCGGCAAGGGGGGCAACTCTGATCTCGCCTCCCCTTTCCGGCCACTCGCAGCGCCACGGGGCCGGCCCTCTCCGCGGCGAGGGTGGGCTCTGTGCCCCGTGGACTCCCGTGCTGCGGTGCGAAAGCGTCTGCAGCTCCCGGCTCCCTTGCGGTGCTCCCGAGAAAGCTCCCGGTCGACCCCCAGGTGCCCGAAGCTGGGCGGTGGTGTCGTTCCCGTTTCCCGTGCCCCGTCTGGTGGCTCGCTGCCCGTGGCGTGTCCCGGCCATCCTCGCTCGAGTAGGGGGAGGCTGTCGCTGTTGGAGATGCGGTGCCTTCTCGGGGGTCGAGGCGGTCGGCCCGAGAGGCCGGGTGTGCGTGTCTTGGGGTGCCGGTGGGCGGAGCGGTCTCCTCCCCTTGTTGGTGAGCCGCTGTTCCCGGCCTTCGGCTGTGCTCCTTCCCTGCCGTGTCTCCTGGCGGCCTCGCTGGGGGACCTGAGAAGTTGCAGTGGAGGTGAGCCGCTCGGGGGCCGGGTTCTCCGCCGTGCGCCTGTGCACCCTCGACCGCCCCTTTGCCCTCTCGCGCGAGCGGCACCGCCGGAGCCGGTGTTGCTCGGACCGCAGACCCCCCCTCCTGCCCGTGCCGCTGGATGGGCGCCTTTGGCGGTGACCCCTGGCGGGGGCTCCGTCGGGCTGGGTCCGGCACCCCCTCAGAGTGAGAGGTGTGTTCTCTAGCTATCTTGGTTCGGGGGGCGGTGCTGCTCCCGCTGGGCTGGCGGGGGTCGCTCCCGATGGGCTCCCGCGGCTCTGGCCGTTCCCCGTCGTCCCGCTTCTCGGAGAGCGCTTAGCGGCTTGCCCCAAGCCGCGTGCGCGATGGCCGATCGATTGCGTGCCCGCGCCTCCCCCCTCCGAGCTGGGGGAGGATCCCGCGGGGCCTCTCTCTCGGGGCCGGCGCCTGGTTGTGGCAGCGGTGTGGGCGATTTCCCGACCTGTCCGCACCCCCCCGCCTCAGGCAAGCAGCGGCGCGCTGGTCTGGGCCGCGTGCGGGCTCGTCGCGCGAGGGCGATGTGGCGTGGCCGTGCGGCTGCCCGGGCACTCGGAGGAGGGGTCGGGTCCCGTCCCCCCTCCTCCCACTCCCGCAGCGCCGCCCTCGGGCGGGTTGGCTCTCGGCCGCCCTCTGCCCCGGCGTCCGCGTCGGGCGACGGCCGGCGGCCACGACGGCGTTGCGTGCGAGCCAGGCGGTGTGGTGCTCCGTGGCTGTGAGGCCGTTCCTCGGCGACGCTCCGTGGTGGGGGGTGGCGACCCCCTCCGGAGCCGTGGGAAGGCGGTGCGTGTGGGCGCTGCTCCGGCCGGCCGAGGAGGCCGAGTGTCAGACACGTGGTTTCTGGCGCTGCCCGGTGGTGTGGATGGTTATGGCGGAGTGGAGCTCGGAGAGTGCGGCTTGGCTTGGCTTCCGCGGGCGCGGT
>NW_028327284.1:90000-102500 GCF_031878675.1 Megascapheus bottae
CTGCTGCTGCTGCTGCTGCTGCTGCTGCTGCTGCTGCTGCTGCTGCTGCTGCTGCTGCAAGGTTTCCCTGGCATCTGTAAGCTCCAGGGAAAACTGAGTGCGGGTCAGTTCTTCACGGACTTCTATTGCTCAGTCACTCACACATAGGCAGGAAAAGCCACAAGGGGCAGTGAGGCTCTGGGATAGTGCCTAGGCCCCGAGTTCAAGCCCCAGGACTGGCCAAAACCAGCAAACAAATACAGAAATGAGGGGACAGGAGTTTGGCCTAGTGGAAGAGTGCTGGCTTAGCATGCGCAAAGGCCCGGGGGTTCCATTCCTTGGTACCAACCACATCCATAGGGGGCAAAATAATAACAATCAAAAAAACCCAGAAGTGTGTGGTGCTCTGGCTCAAGTGGTAGAGCTCTAGCCTTGAGAAAGAAGCCCAAAGACAGTGCTCAGGCCCTGAGTACAAGCCCCAGGACTGGCCAAAAAAAAAAAAAAAAGACAGAGAAAGGAGAGAAACCCGACCTCCTTTTCCTCCCTCCCCTTATCCATGTTTCCTAAGAAAACTGGTTTTCTTCTGTCTCCACCAAGTCACCAGATCTAAGTAAAATACAGAATTTTAGGTGCTCAATAACTCTCCGGTTCAAAGTACAGAAAAAGAAGAGGGGGATGGAGGGAGGGAGGGAGGGAGGGAGGGAGGGAGGGAGGGAGGGAGGGGGGGAGGGAGGGAGGGGGGGAGGAGAGAGAGAGAGAGAGAGAGAGAGAGAGAGAGAGACAGACAGACAGACAGACAGACAGTCAGACAGAGAGACAGAGACAGACAGACAGACAGACAGACAGACAGACAGACAGACAGACAGACAGAGGGCCCCGAAGGGGAAACATGAAAAACACAGTATCGAGGTCATTTTTAGGCTGAGGCCTACCCTCCAACCAGGCCTCTGAGACTGCCTCCTTCCTGGTGGGATTGCCTTCACTGGAGCCCTGCGTTTGGAAGGTGTGCACCCGGGCTGTCTTGTCTGTGAATGCCTAGCGGTACTTTCCCGTGCCTCCCAAAATGAAACTCAGGGCCTGGGCTTTCTCCAGGCCAGAGCTCTACCACGTCGTCAACCACAGCAGCAACAGCTGCAGCATTCGTTTCTGACTTCACTGAGGAATGGAAGCCGGGTCTTCCCGTTTGCTAAGCAAGCCCTCTCCCACTAGGCCAAACTCCCGGTCTCATCGATCCTACTTCCTTGAAACGATTTTCCTGAAGGTAGCGGTCGTGGAATTCCGGGCCCGCTAGCTGTTTGTCTTGTTGTTTGTTTGGTTCTCTGTAGTATTTGATTTTTTTTTTTATTTCCCTTTGGTGGTTTCTCTCCCCCAGGCCCCACCCCCACCCGCAGGGTGAAGCCTAACAGGAATATCAGGCCGTTGCCATGACAACATTTACAAGACAAAGCACAGTCCGCAGTCCCAGCTTTGTTTCTGGGGAGGAGCTGACTAGCTGAGTGGCTTGCCTTCACCCCACCCCCACCCCCACCCACCCGCGTCTCCCCCCCCCCCCCCCCCGCTGACACACACCGCACACCGCGCGCGGGGAAATGGCTCACACTTCACTCTGTCTTGACAAACACAGCCTCTCGTGTGCTTGGCCTGATCCTTGGGCAGGAAAAGGCAGCTTTGGGAGTATTTTTTTTTTCTGCTGCCGGCCACTTCCCTGCTTTCCTGGGCCAGCGACACACACTGCACACGCGCACGGGCGCGCGGGGAAATGGCTCACTCTTTACTCTGTCTTCACAAACACAGCCTCTCGTGTGCTTGGCCTGATCCTTGGGCAGGGAAAGGCAGCTTTGGGAGTATTTTTTTTCTGCTGCCGGCCACTTCCCTGCTTTCCTGGGCCAGCGATGGGCTGGCTGGCTTGTCTCCTACTAGCTGGACTGGTCAGACTGCTACCACCCGCCCCCTGCCTGTGGCGGAGTGAGTGCCGCCCCAGTCCACAGACAGAATTGGGGGAGGGCGTGGGCATGTCTTGGCAGGACTGGGCTCTGCCCTGTACCCTTCGGTGAGGCCAGGTGTGTGAGTACGAAATGCCCCGTGCGGCTGACCCCCCACTTGGCTGACCTCCCTGGGGAGAGAGGAGAGAGGGGAGGAAGTCAGGAGTCTGGTCTCCTCTTCATTTTCCCAAGCTCAGGCCAGGCCAGGCCCAGGGCCAGGGCCAGGGCCAGGGCCAGGGCCAGGGCCAGGGCCAGGTGAGAGATTTCCCAGGCGAGAGATTTCAGGATCACAGATGATGATGATGATCATTGAGGATGATGGATGATTGGGCCTAGCCTTGAGAAAGAAGCCCAAAGACAGTGCTCAGGCCCTGAGTACAAGCCCCAGGACTGGCCAAAAAAAAAAAAAAAAAGACAGAGAAAGGAGAGAAACCCGACCTCCTTTTCCTCCCTCCCCTTATCCATGTTTCCTAAGAAAACTGGTTTTCTTCTGTCTCCACCAAGTCACCAGATCTAAGTAAAATACAGAATTTTAGGTGCTCAATAACTCTCCGGTTCAAAGTACAGAAAAAGAAGAGGGTGAGGGAGGGAGGGAGGGAGGGAGGGAGGGAGAGAGAGACAGAGAGAGAGAGAGAGAGAGAGAGAGAGAGAGAGAGAGAGAGAGAGAGAGAGAGAAAGGGAAAGGGTGAGAGAGAGAGAGAGAGAGAGAGAGACAGAGAGAGAGAGACAGAGAGAGAGAGACAGACAGACAGACAGACAGACAGAGACAGAGACAGAGACAGAGAGACAGAGACAGACAGACAGACAGACAGACAGACAGACAGACAGACAGAGGGCCCCAAAGGGGAAACATGAAAAACACAGTATCGAGGTCATTTTTAGGCTGAGGCCTACCCTCCAACCAGGCCTCTGAGACTGCCTCCTGTCTGTGAATGCCTAGCGGTACTTTCCCGTGCCTCCCGAACTGAAACCCAGGGCCTGGGCTTTCTCCAGGCCAGAGCTCTACCACGTCGTCAACCACAGCAGCAACAGCTGCAGCATTCCTTTCTGACTTCACTGAGGAATGGAAGCCGGGTCTTCCCGTTTGCTAAGCAAGCCCTCTCCCACTAGGCCAAACTCCCGGTCTCATCGATCCTACTTCCTTGAAACGATTTTCCTGAAGGTAGCGGTCGTGGAATTCCGGGCCTGCTAGCTGTTTGTCTTGTTGTTTGTTTGGTTCTCTGTAGTATTTGATTTTTTTTTTTTTAATTTCCCTTTGGGTGGTTTCTCTTCCCCAGGCCCCACCCCCACCCGCAGGGTGAAGCCTAACAGGAATGTCAGGCCGTTGCCATGACAACATTTACAAGACAAAGCACAGTCCGCAGTCCGAGCTTTTCTGGGGAGGAGCTGACTAGCTGAGTGGCTTGCCTTCACCCCACCCCCACCCCCACCCACCCGGCGTCTCCCCCCCCCCCCCCCCGCCCGCAGACACACACCGCACACCGCGCGGGGAAATGGCTCACACTTCACACAGCCTCTCGTGTGCTTGGCCTGATCCTTGGGCAGGAAAAGGCAGCTTTGGGAGTATTTTTTTTCTGCTGCCGGCCACTTCCCTGCTTTCCTGGGCCAGCGATGGGCTGGCTGGCTTGTCTCCTACTAGCTGGACTGGTCAGACTGCTACCACCCGCCCCCTGCCTGTGGCGGAGTGAGTGCCGCCCCAGTCCACAGACAGAATTGGGGGAGGGCGCGGGCATGTCTTGGCAGGACTGGGCTCTGCCCTGTACCCTTCGGTGAGGCCGGGTGTGTGAGTACGAAATGCCCCGTGCGGCTGACCCCCCACTTGGCTGACCTCCCTGGGGAGAGAGGAGAGAGGGGAGGAAGTCAGGAGTCTGGTCTCCTCTTCATTTTCCCAAGCTCAGGCCAGGCCAGGCCCAGGGCCAGGGCCAGGGCCAGGGCCAGGGCCAGGGCCTGCTTCCATTTCCCAGGCGAGAGATTTCAGGATCACAGATGATGATGATGATCATGGAGGATGATGGATGATTGGTCCTGCCTGGGGCCTGGATTGCTGTCCTTGAGCTTTTTCACCTGAGACTGAAGTTCTACTATTGGAGCCACAAATCCACTTCCATCTGGCTTTTTGGGCCGATGCTATCGATGTAGTTTAGCGAGTTAGTACTCAGTTCGTATTTTGCCAGTTCATTCCCAGGGCCGAGATCCCCCTCCCTCCCCGCCACCCCAGGTCCTCAGACCTGAAGTTAGGGCCTGGGCGCTCGGTCCTTGGACCTTTCTTCGGCTAGTATTCTGCCAATTGAGCCACAGAACCACTTCCAGCGTTTTCTGCCAAGGTGTCATCATCGTTAGCATTGCATTTTTTTTTTTAACTTTTAAAAATTGGTCAGGGGGCTGGGAGTTTGACCTAGAGCGGTAGAGTGAGTGCTTGTCTAGCATGCACGGAGACCCAGGTTTGATTCCCCAGTGCCAAGTACATAGACGAGATGGAAGTGGTGCTATGGCTCAAGTGGCAGACTGCTAGCCTTGAGGAAAGAGCCCATGGAGGATGCTCAGGCCTACACTTCAAGCCCCAGGACTGGGGGGGGGGGGATTTAAAAAAAAAACCGACAGCTACTAAGAGCGGCTCCACCACTAAAAATAGGTTTGTGGTTTAAGAAGACACCTTCGGAGCGTTCTCATAGGAGACTGCGTCAGGCAATGGAGACTGGGAGCTGAACCAAAGCCTCATCGAAGCAGAGTGGACTGCATTTACATTTGATTCCATCTAAATGTGACTAAGATATAAGAGAAGTCTCTGGGGCCGGGAGTTTGGCCTAGTGGTTAAAGTGCTTGCCTAGCATGCAAGAAGACCCTGATTCGATTCCTTGGTACCACATACATAGAAAAAAGCCAGAAGTGGTGCTGAGGCTCAAGGGGTAGAGCTCTAGCCTTGAGAAAGTCCAAGGACTGTGCTCAGACCCTGAGCTCAAGCCCAGGACTGGCAAAAAAAAAAAAAAAAAAAAAAAAAAAAAAAATAAGGGAAGTCTCATTCGCCTCTGTCTTGTACTTCTGTATTCATTTTTTTTTTAACTTTTGCTAGAGTGTCCACTATACCCATCAAAGAATGACAGTACACGTCATCCCCAGAATCTATACATGTGTTCCTGGCTCACTCTGTAAAAGCCTAGTAAAATGACCATGACACACACATTTGCCCATCCACACTATTAAAAAAGAACTTGCATTTCTATACCTTTATGGGAAAAAAATTCTGTGTATGTGTCATTGTTATGCAGGAGCGTATTTTGCTGGTTTGAAAGAAGAGGATGCCTACAGTTTTCTAGCAGTTTTCTTTGTTTCTTTTTACAGCCATGATCTTTGCTGTACTCTTGCTGACGGCCGCTAGATTTTAATGTATCTGTTTCCCTACTTGATCACATTACCGATTCTGATTTCAGTGTTTCATCTGTTTTGCGTTTGTTTTTTCCTCATGTCACATTGGCGAAGGACCCAGGAATAGGACACAAAGGTGGAATAAACATTAATTTTGTGCATTCTTTGGTAACTTTTCTGTGTTTGGTCACTGCAAAGCTTTGCTTCAAGTGTATGCATTTTATTCAAATCAGTGATCTATGTCTATGTGATTTCCTAAACATAATTGTGGCTTCTAAAAAAAATGTAACATCCTGATTACATTCCTAACTAGAATGAGTATGTCCGGTTTTGTACCTTGATGCTGTATTTTAACCCTTTGTATCACTTAGGTTATTTTGCTTTGGTTAAAAATGGCTCAAGTAGAGAAGCGGTCCCTTGATGAAGACAGCGTACAACACTGTAAATAAAATGTGTACCGTACCGTCAATTGTCTTTAAAATAAATAAATGAATAAATAAATACATAAAATAAATATAAATATTGTTAGTATGGGCTGGGAGTGTGGTGTTGAGCCACAAGTGTCTAAGGACAGCGCCCAGGCAGGCAGGCAGGCAGGCAGGCAGGCAGGCAGGCAGGCAGGCAGGCAGGCCGGCCGGCAGGCAGGCCGGCCCTGAGTTCAAGCCCCAGACTGGCGAAATAAATAGGAAGATAAATACAATACATCCATTTCTGTGTAGTACGGAGGCCAGGAGTGTGGCCCACTGCTAGAGTGCTTGCACAAAGACCTCTTCCCCACCCTGGGTGGGTGAGGAGTTTTGTTCTCGGGTGCCCGGAAGGGGGGGGGGGTCGGGGGCTTGATCGATGTTGGGTCGGCTGTTTCCCCTTGTCCTGGGGCGCCACCTAGCGGACACTGCCTGTCATGGCGGACAGTGATTCCGCCGTGTTGAGGAAGTTCTGGTGAAGAGGCTCATCTGGAGAATACGGAGTGACCCACCGGCTGTCAATTCTGCTGGGTTGTTGAAAATGAAACTCTCTTGGAGCCGGGGGTCCAGTGTCTCATGTGTGTCACTGCACCTACTCAGGGTGGAAGAGGGAGAGAGAGGACTGGAGAGGGGGGGGGAGGGAGGCAGCGACAGAGACAGACGGACACACAGACACACAGACACACAGTAGACAGATGAAATTTACACAGAGAGACACAGAGACAGAGGAGGGGTAGCTAGTGGGAGGGAGAATGAGAGACTGCTTGTGAACTGTCAGGCGGTCACAGAAAGGGCCTGGGCAGATGAGATGGTAAATAGGTACATGGTTCCTTCATTTCCAAGGAGGAATTTTTTTTTTTCCTCTAGTCTTGGGCCTGGGATAGCGTCCCTGAGCTGCTTTTTGCTCCAAGCCAGCACTGTACCGCTAAGCCACATTCCCAGTCCTTATTGCTATCATTATTAGTTTTTTTTTTTTTTTTCGGAACAACCTTACCCCTTCTTTCGCTTGCTTCCCCATCCCTGCCCACACGTTGCATCGTTCGTTTTCCACACAGTGCATGGCAAACACTATCCTACTTCCTTTAAAATCTGTGCCCCTTCCCTTGCTCCCTCTGAGAGAAAGAAAGAAAGAAAGAAAGAAAGAACGAACGAACGAAAGAAAGAAAGAAAGAAAGAAAGAAAGAAAGAAAGAAAGAAAGGGAAAAGTCTAAATGTCAAAGAAACCACACCACCATGCCATGCATGCCAGGTGTCCATGTCATGGAATTTGTTTGGATCCCAGGTCTCGTGTATCTGCAGTGCCTTTCAGTGTTCAGAGGAGTTCCACCTTCTGACCAAAAGAGAGCAGGTGCATCACCCACCCACCCACCCACCAACTCACTCGCAGCACAGGTCAGGGAAACCACGGCGAACACCCAATAGGGAGAGAAGAGTGGGTCCACTCACTCACTCACTCCGTCAGTCACCAATCATGCCAGTCACAGCAAAGGCAGTACTTTTAGTACTGGGTGGGTTTTTCCCCAGGCCGCTCTCCACCCCTCCCAGCCCCCCCACCCCTTCCTTCCCCCGAGGCGAGGCTCATGCACCTGCACCGTTTGCTCCTTCATCATCCACGAAGACCCCTGTTTTCTCTGGGAAGACGGGCTCTCGGACCCGGTCTCTCTGTTCTGCTCCCTCCCTACCCGGGTTCTCCTCTTGGCGTGAGCGATTGTAGGAGTTTTCGGGTGGGGTGGGGTGGGGTGGGTGGGGCAGGCGTGCAGGCCGGCGTGAACGGGGCAAAGGGTGGAAGCGGCGATGTTGGAGGGGGGGGGGTGGGCACGGGTGGTGGAGGTGCCCATCCGTCTTCTGTTTCGGGACTGGCCGGCCAGCTTCACCCGTCCCCGGGCCGCTGCTGCGTGACGGCGAGGCCGGCCGGCCCGCCCGCCCGCCCGCCCGCCGGCCCGCCACGGTTTCACTGTCGGCTTCACGGGCGGCGGGATCTCAGTGTAGGTCTCCGGGGGCTCCAGTGGCGTTGCTCGGGGGGTTGCAGAGGGGCCCCGGCAGTCCCCGGCCGCCGCCGCTTTGGCCCCGACCGACCTCTGCGGTGCCTCTCGGGGCGAGGGGGCGGGGAGGGAGCGCGGCCGGCCCTTTCTCTCCGCGCCTGCTGTCCTCGGAGCCCCGAGCCGGCCGGCGAGTGCCGATCGCCGATCCATCCCGGGCAGAGAAACTCGGGGGTGGTGTCGGGTGATGACACCCGGGGTGGGTGGGGGCCGCCACCGGTGGCGGCGGTCGCGCACCTGGGAGCCGGCCGGTCGGCTTCAGCGTCCCCGCTCGGGACCCCATCCATCTCCTTCCCCGAGTCGCGTCCGCGTTCTCGGGCGCGGCGGGCCGCTTTGGGGCGGCGAGTCCCGCCCGCCCGCCGCCGCCGCCGCCGCCGCCGCCGCCGCCGCCGCCTCCGCCGCCGCCACGGTTGGTTTCACTTTCGCCGCCGCCGCCTCAGTCCAGGGTCTCCGGGGGCTCCGGTGGCGGCGGCGGCGGCGTTCCGGAGGTTGCCGAGGGGGCCCGGCCGCTCGTCCCGACCTCTGCGGTGCCTCTCGGGGCGCGGGGGCGGGGAGCGCGGCGGTTTGTCTCCGGGCCGGCCGTCCGCGGAGCTCCGAGCCGGCCGGCGAGCGCCGATCCCGGGCAGAGCAACTCGCTGGTGTCGGTTCAGGGGAAGGCGGTTGTCGCGCGCCCCCTGGCGTCCGCTTTTATATGACAGGTCCTTCGTCCTCAGCCGAGCGAAGGAGGGCGTCTGGCGTAGTGCGTCCCGGCAGAGGGCCGGCCTCTCCCGGCTGCCGGGCGCGGCCGTCCCCGCGGCGTCGCTGTGGAGCCGGAGCGGCCGGTCCGTCGCAGATTGCACCTGCAGGAGAGTGAGGGGCCGGCTTGCGCGTCGCGTCTCCTCCCGGCGTCCGGGGGGCAGCTTTGTCCGGTCGACCAGTAGTTCCGTCGGGGCCCCCGAGGCCTCCTCCTCGCTCTCTCCCCCGCCTACCCCGCCTAGGGGAGGCGAGCCGGCCCAGAGAGGAGGCGTGCGTGCCGGCACGGGCGGCGCTGGGGAAGGCCGGCGGCGGTGGCGGCGAGCCGACCGATGGGCTCTGGGTCACGGCCTCCCCGGTCTGTCGGGCCCCCACACCGGTCTGTCGCTCGGTCGGTCGTTCGGTCGTTCGGTCGGTCGGTAGGCCGGCCGACCGGCCAGTCCCCCCCCCCGCGGTATGACTCGCAGGCAGGTACGCTGGGCCGCCCCGCCTGGGTCCGGGGGGGCCGGAGGGAAGCCTGGCCCGAGGTCTTCGGGTCCTCTCCCCTACAGCAGGCTCGCGGCGGCTCCCGGCGGCCCCCTGGCCCTCTGACTCCGCGTATCACCGGGCTTTGGTCCGAGGCGGTGGCGGTGGGGACGACCGACGTCTCCGGAGTCGCGGTCCCCGAGTGATCGCCGGTGGGTGGCGGGGGCCCGGACGCGCGGTCCCCCGCCTAGGAGGGTCGTCGGGCCCGAGGTGCCCGCGTGTGCGGCCGACGAGAACCTCGGAACCCGGCGGGACCCAGGTACTGAGGTGTGTGGGACGCCGGCGTGGACTCGCCCGGTTCGCCCTGGCCTCTGGGCCCCTGCCGGGAGGAAGACCTCCGGAGTCAGGGACCCGGACCCGCTCCCGGTGTGTGTGCGTGCGTGGGTGCCCCCGGCTGCCCGGCCGACTCCGGGGCCGGGGCCGGGGCCGGGGCCGCGCGCCTGCCTGCCCGGTAGGACGCCCCCTACCGACCGGGCCGTGAGCCCATGCGCGTCCGCGCGGGTGCGCACGTCTGAGTGCCCGAGATACCGGGGAAGGCTTGCTCTGATCTCCGCCACCTCCCAGCCCGCTCTCGCTTCTCGTGTATTTTTTTTTTTTTTTTTTTTGCGTGGTCGACCAGTTGTACCGCGAGTTCCGTGTTTCTCCCCGTTGGGGAGGTGTTGGGGACAGCGGTGCCGAGATTGGGTTCCGAGAGGCCCGTGACGTGAGCGAGTTATCCCCCCTGCTGGAGGACCTACTTTTCGTGTCGTGACGTGTGCGATTTGTACCTGCAGGATGGTGCTGACATGCCCTCTCTCGGTGGCTGTCAGTGGGTGCTCAGCCGTCTCTCGGGGTGCCGTGTGCCCGGGCTTTTCCCCGCTGCCGCCCCGTGTGCCCCCTCCCCGCCTCCTCCTCCCGCGTGCTCCCGCCGCCCTGCGCAGGCCCTGGCCCTGTGGTGGCTTGTGTGGTTGGTGGATGGCGGTGGCGCTGGGTCACTCGACCGCCCGGTTGCCTGAGTGACGCCTGTCTCCCCGCTCGAGGAAGACCTTCCCGGGTCGGCCCGGGGGGGTGGTCTGCGCTGTGCCGCTCACTTGCCCGTGTTTTCTCCCTGTGCCGGCAGCCTTTTGGAAGGCGGTTGTCGGCATGTGCTCTCCACCCGTGGGGTGCCCGAGAAGGTGGGAAGAGGGGGAGCCGGCCCCCGTTTTTTTTCCGGTTCACACCCCGTTCACGCAGCAGTAGCCCGTCCTGCTGCGGTGCGCCCTCCCTGGTGTGGTGGCCTTTGCTGAGTTTTCTCGGCCTTTTTCTTTTTGGTTGTGCCGGTCTTCCCGAGCACCGGCTTTTTTTTTTCTTGTCGCTGCCTTCCTTCCGGTACTCTCGCTGGCCGCGGCGGTCCCCGGCGTTCCCGAAAGCTTGGGGTGCCATGGGCTCGGGGTGTCGTGCCTATCTGCGCCTTGCCAGGTGGCCAGTTTTTTTTTTTGGAGTTTTTTTTTTTTTTTTCTCTTCGCTCGCTCTCCCCTGGCTACGTCTAGCCCAGGGTCACGCTTCGCTCCCGGGCCCGCTGCCTCCGAGTGCCGCGTGGCTGTCTCCCCATCCCTTCTCGTGATCGATGTGGTGGTGATGCGATCTCCTTCGGGCCCGGGCCTAAGCTGCGCCAGGCGAGGGACGGACATTCATGGCGAATGGGACCGCTCTTCTCGTGCTGCTCGTGGGCCCCTCGCCTCTCCGTCCCACCGTGTTGGTGGTGTGCGGGAGGCAGGGGTGCGGCATCCGGGCTCGGCCGCGCTCTCCCCGCTCTTGCCGTGAGATCGGGGACCTGTGTGCCGGCAAGGGGGGCAACTCTGATCTCGCCTCCCCTTTCCGGCCACTCGCAGCGCCACGGGGCCGGCCCTCTCCGCGGCGAGGGTGGGCTCTGTGCCCCGTGGACTCCCGTGCTGCGGTGCGAAAGCGTCTGCAGCTCCCGGCTCCCTTGCGGTGCTCCCGAGAAAGCTCCCGGTCGACCCCCAGGTGCCCGAAGCTGGGCGGTGGTGTCGTTCCCGTTTCCCGTGCCCCGTCTGGTGGCTCGCTGCCCGTGGCGTGTCCCGGCCATCCTCGCTCGAGTAGGGGGAGGCTGTCGCTGTTGGAGA
The DNA here is from genome assembly GCF_031878675.1 of Megascapheus bottae. Taxonomy (NCBI): domain Eukaryota; kingdom Metazoa; phylum Chordata; class Mammalia; order Rodentia; family Geomyidae; genus Megascapheus; species Megascapheus bottae. The sequence continues at coordinate 101,187 of NW_028327284.1, forward strand.
TGCGGTGCCTTCTCGGGGGTCGAGGCGGTCGGCCCGAGAGGCCGGGTGTGCGTGTCTTGGGGTGCCGGTGGGCGGAGCGGTCTCCTCCCCTTGTTGGTGAGCCGCTGTTCCCGGCCTTCGGCTGTGCTCCTTCCCTGCCGTGTCTCCTGGCGGCCTCGCTGGGGGACCTGAGAAGTTGCAGTGGAGGTGAGCCGCTCGGGGGCCGGGTTCTCCGCCGTGCGCCTGTGCACCCTCGACCGCCCCTTTGCCCTCTCGCGCGAGCGGCACCGCCGGAGCCGGTGTTGCTCGGACCGCAGACCCCCCCTCCTGCCCGTGCCGCTGGATGGGCGCCTTTGGCGGTGACCCCTGGCGGGGGCTCCGTCGGGCTGGGTCCGGCACCCCCTCAGAGTGAGAGGTGTGTTCTCTAGCTATCTTGGTTCGGGGGGCGGTGCTGCTCCCGCTGGGCTGGCGGGGGTCGCTCCCGATGGGCTCCCGCGGCTCTGGCCGTTCCCCGTCGTCCCGCTTCTCGGAGAGCGCTTAGCGGCTTGCCCCAAGCCGCGTGCGCGATGGCCGATCGATTGCGTGCCCGCGCCTCCCCCCTCCGAGCTGGGGGAGGATCCCGCGGGGCCTCTCTCTCGGGGCCGGCGCCTGGTTGTGGCAGCGGTGTGGGCGATTTCCCGACCTGTCCGCACCCCCCCGCCTCAGGCAAGCAGCGGCGCGCTGGTCTGGGCCGCGTGCGGGCTCGTCGCGCGAGGGCGATGTGGCGTGGCCGTGCGGCTGCCCGGGCACTCGGAGGAGGGGTCGGGTCCCGTCCCCCCTCCTCCCACTCCCGCAGCGCCGCCCTCGGGCGGGTTGGCTCTCGGCCGCCCTCTGCCCCGGCGTCCGCGTCGGGCGACGGCCGGCGGCCACGACGGCGTTGCGTGCGAGCCAGGCGGTGTGGTGCTCCGTGGCTGTGAGGCCGTTCCTCGGCGACGCTCCGTGGTGGGGGGTGGCGACCCCCTCCGGAGCCGTGGGAAGGCGGTGCGTGTGGGCGCTGCTCCGGCCGGCCGAGGAGGCCGAGTGTCAGACACGTGGTTTCTGGCGCTGCCCGGTGGTGTGGATGGTTATGGCGGAGTGGAGCTCGGAGAGTGCGGCTTGGCTTGGCTTCCGCGGGCGCGGTGAGGTCCCCGTGGCGTGCGTGGCGAGCTCTCCTTGGGTGGCCCCGCCCGTGTGGTGGGTGGGCCCCCGGCCACCGGCGCCGGTGGTAGAGGGTGGTGATCCGATCCCACGTTGGTCGGCCGGCTCGGCGTCCCAGGCGTCTCCCGGGACCGCTCCGGAGCTGGGGGCGGTGAGATC
>NW_028327284.1:115000-117500 GCF_031878675.1 Megascapheus bottae
ACGCGGGAATCCGAGGACCCGCCAAGGACCGGCCGAGGACCGGAGAACGGGGACCGGGGACCCGGGAACCCGCCGGGGACCTAGCGACAACCCACGACCCGTGACGCGAGAATTCGGGGACCCGCAGAGGACCGAGGACCGTGGACCCGTGGACGGGGTGACCCGCTGAGGACCTGCCGACAACCCTCGGACCCGGACGGAGGCGAGGATCCCGGGGATGCGCCAGGGCACCGGGACACGGGAATCCGAGGACCCACCGAGGACCGTGGACCGGGGACCCGGGAACCCGCCGGGGACCTAGCGACAACCCGCAAACCGCGACTCGGCCTCGGCCTCGGCCTCGGCCTCGGACTCGGACGGAGGAGAGGATCCCAAGGACCCGGGACGCGAGAATTCGGGGACCCACCGAGAAACCAGGACCGAGGACCGGTGTCCGGGGTCCGGGGACCCGCCGAGGACCTAGCGACAACCCTCGGACTTGGACTCGGACTCGGACCCGCCGAGGACCGGAGAACGGGGACCGCGGACCGCGGACCGCGGACCGCGGACCGCGGATCGCGGACCGCGGACCGGGGACCGGGGACCGGGGACCCGGGAACCCGCCGGGGACCTACGACGACCCGCGACCCGCGACCCGCGACTCGGACGGAGGAGAGGATTCCAGGGACCCGGGACACGAGAATTCGGGGACCCGCAGGGGACTCGCAGAGGACCGAGGACCGAGGACCGAGGACCGAGGACCGGGGTCCGTGGAGCCGCCGGGACATGCCGTGGACGGGGTGACCCGCTGAGGACCTGCCGACAACCCGCGACTCGGATAGGCACTCGCACTCGCACTCGGACTCGGACGTCGAGGATCCCGGGGACCCACCCACCGGGGACCTAGCGACAACCCGCGGCACGGACGGAGGAGAGGATCCCAGGGACCCGGGACGCAAGAATTCGGGGACCGACCAAGGACCGGGGACCGGGGACCGGGGACCGGGGGACCAAGGACTCAGGGACCCGCCGAGGACCCGCCGAGGACCTAGCGACAACCCTCGGACTCGGACTCGGACTCGGACTCGGACTCGGACTCGGACTCGGACTCGGACTCGGACGCGGACTCGGACGCGGACTCGGACTCGGACTCGGACTCGGACTCGGACTCGGACTCGGACCTGGACCCGGACTCGGACTCGGACTCGGACCTGGACCCGGACCCGGAGGAGAGGATCCCGTGGATGCGCCAGGGCACCGGGACGCGGGAATTCGCGGACCGGGGACCGGGGACCGGGGACCGGGGACCGGGGACCGGGGATGGGGGACCCGCCGCTAACCCGCCGGGGACCTAGCGACAATCCTCGGACTCGGACTCGGACTCGGACTCGGACTCGGACTCGGACTCGGACTCGGACTCGGACTCGGACTCGGACTCGGACTCGGACTCGGACGGAGCCCGGGGGAGTCCGGGGGAGTCCGGGGGAGTCCGGGGGAGTCCGGGGGAGTCCGGGGGAGTCGAGTCCGGGGGACTCCGGGGGGAGTCGTACTCCTTCCCTCCACGAAAGGTCCAGGTCGACCAGTTGTCCCTGCCTAAGCATGCCGAGGTCGACCAGATGTCTGTGTTCCGTCCTGGAGGTCGACCAGATGGCTCTGGTTTGTTCCGAAGGTCAACCAGATGTCTAGCAGAGGTTTGTGCCTTCCTGGGAAGTGTATAGAAAGTGGATGGGGGGGGCGTGTGGGGGTGAGGGGGGGGATACGAAGTTACACACAAAACCATGATGAGGAAGGAAAGACTGCTCCTCCTTGTAACATCTCTTTATTTTCCACACCCCACCAGGGACCGCTGGATAGACCACCGGACCAGGGAGCGATGCCTGAACCAACTCAGCACTTAGCAGAAGGCAGCCAGCTAGGAATCCGATCCAGTGCACCTTTGGTGTGTGTGGAGGTTTTGCTGAGCCAGGGATGCAAGGCGAGATTTGGGGGAAGAAGCAAGCCTCCTCCTGTCCTGACCCCTGAGCACCCCTGGGCCTCTGGCTCTGGCTCCTGCTCCTGCTCCTGCCCCTGCCCCTGCCCCTGCCTCTTCCTCCTCCCCAGCTCCCGCCCCCCCTGCCCCCACCATAACCTCACAGCCCTCTCCTAGAAATAAAATAAAAGGACCCATTTGCTTGAATCGCACTGTCTTTGGCTTGTGTTTGTATTCCACTCCCAAGATGAAAGGGGGTTGCATTTCTGACGTCTGATGCGGGGGGGGGGGCGGCATGGAGAGAGAAGGTTCTTCGGGGTCGGGGTGTGGGGCGGGTGGGCAGGGGGGCGGATGGACAGATGAACGATGGGGTGGGGGTGTGGTGGGATAGGTTGGGTTGGCCCCTGAACTCGCTCGCCGGTTTCTGGGAGTGTCCAAGCACCAGGGAGGGGACTTGAGGATGTGACTGACCAGGGAGACACCGGCCTTGCTAGTCGTGGAGAAGGACTGAGTGACACAGCAGTCCAAGCCAAGCCACACCCAACACACCGG